>NC_079489.1:78365309-78665309 GCF_020520425.1 Spinacia oleracea | reverse complement strand
TTACGGAATTTTTATTATTATTATTATTACAGGGTACTTTATTAACTTGGGCAGAAAACTTTTTAAATATAATAAAATGAATACAAAACATGCGGACTACAGAGTAATTGTCAATTTCATGTTAAATAGATATAGAGTAACTTTTAGCTTTAGAATTATGGATAAATAACTACGAGTGAAACTAAAAATATCAAAACAATTACAGAGTAATTAAATTTAAATGTATGAAAAGCCTGATTGTTACGAAGTTTTGTTTAATACCATTTTTAAATTGCATTTATCAATTCAAAATCCTATTATTTTAATATTTTTAGTAAAAAAAGATAAAGATTTTATACCCAAACGAATATTCTCCAGTCAAACAAGCCAGTTATAGTACTTCATTTAAGTCATTCAGAGTAAGCCATGCATTAAAGTAAGCAACATGCATGTATAAGGTCACAAACAACCACCTGATCCATTAATTCTCTGACATCTCTGCCCTCTTTGCTACTCCGAGCAGCACCCAGCTCAACACCGGACACCCTTTCAGCAAACTTTAAAGTGCTTAATGATTCAGAGTACGAACTAACATCAGGATTAACCTGAACAAACATAAGTGTCTTTGCTCGACCACCTGAAATATTAATGGTAAGTATCAAACTATCAAGATTCAGTTAGCAACATGAGGCAAGTCATATATAGAACATTGGGGAGAGGAATTTAGGTTCAAAGAATAAGTTATAATGACCCAAAGGAAAAGAAAAGAAAAGAAAAAATTTACCTAGAGACGCTTGAAGAACCTGCTTAAGCTTGCTATTTCTGTAAGGTACATGGGGGTTTTTCTGAGAAAGTGAAAAGATAACATCCCCTAAAGCTGATAGTGATTTATTGATATGCTATGCTTCCCTCAACCTATCTCCAGTTGCTTCAGACCTGTCAACTCTTTCACTACCAGCAAGATCTACCAAATGCAGACTTCCATGTGAGGTTGCTCCAGATTTTAGATCTTTTCCCTGAACATGAATGGTGACAACACTGCAAAACAAGAATTATGCAACAGAAGTGAACAAGTGGCCAATAACCATATACTCAATAGTACGAAACAAATGAAGTGTTATCAAATTCACCCCAATTTTTTTCTAACAAAATCCACCACATCCAATCAAACAAATTATACTATTAGCTCAACTTATTTAGAATAACACTGAATTCGAGCTACTGCAGCTACCCATTTCTAACCAACATGATTCCTCAACCAAATTACATATCCTCAGTTGTGTTCCACTAACTCCAAAATCATCCATGTCAGAAACAAATTCATAAAATTCGTAATAAATACCAAAAATAACAAGAGTTTCTAAAATCCCAGCGCATAAGATGCTATTGATTCCCGAGCTCAGTTTAGTAGCAGCAGAAAATTTCAAAAAGATTAAGAAAAAAGATTAAGTAACTTTCAGATCAGGAAGAAAAAATAAAAAGCATAATTGTTCATGAAACATCCCCGAAAAAACGCTCAAATTCCCGAAATTAATCCAAAAATTTCAAACTAAATCTGTCGTCCTGTTCACAATTTTCCAGATCGAAAAGCAAAAGACATAAATAAAATAAAAATCCCACTGTAATTCCAAAACAATCAAACACAAATCATAATCAAAAGAACTAACCCTAGAACCCCCAAAACTAAAAATTAACAAAAAAAAATATTTGAACAAACCCTAAATCTGAAAACGAAATGCAAGAGGGGAAAGGGAAAATAGTTACTTGCCGCGGCGAGGATTGATGGAGAACCGTTGTTCGCGAGCCAACCATATTCCTTGGAACCACCGGCCGAGCAAGGTAGCTTGCCGTACCTCCTGATTTCAGCGATAGTTTTTCGAGCAGGGAGTAATTTCAGCTGTGGTTTTTCGAGCAGGGAACCACCGGCGAGGAGGCGGGTAAATAGACCCACCGGCGACTGGCGAGAACCACCGGCGACGGGCGAGACGCAGGGAAAGCAGAGAGAAGAAGAAGGGAGAACTGAGCGCGGGCTATGAAATTCGAAGTTGGTATAGATTTTTGAGAGGATATGTTTGGTCTGAATTAAACGTGGCAGCGAAAAAAATTTACAACATGCTATTGTAGGGGGCTTTTACCATGTACGCTGCAAAGTAACGAGCTATTGCAGGGGGCGTTTACAATGTACGCTGCAAAAAACTCTTTTGCAGGGGGCAATTAATTTGTACGCTGGAAAAACCCTTTAAATGGATTGACCCGTGTTGACTTACTGGTTGTTGAAGCGTATTAATATATGTACGCTGCAACAAGGGGGCTGCAATAGGGGTTTTTTCTACTAGTGAAAGAAATATAAACCGATACATCAGAACCCCCTGTCATAGTAGTGAAACCCCACCATGGTACCACCCACTTAATAGAACAAATACCATAAGTAAAAAAGGAGGTCCATTCGGCCTCGTCCTGGCCTTGGTGCAAGTATTTTCAGTTACCCAAAGCTATAGGGCGATAATGTTTAGGATCGGCAGGAGCTTCCAAAAGTCTAAGCCGTTCCGCAAGCCAAATCTGCAAAAACAGGTACGATCGAGTCAAAAGAATGAAAAGAAAGAAAAAACGGTTCCTGGGGCGCAGTTTCAACGCCCAGGACCAGGCGCCGAAAATTCCAGCGCCCAGCCCTGGGCGCTGAAACTCAGCCCCAGGCAAAAAGAAATGTATGCAAAAGGAACGTGTACGCGCGCAAAGAAAAATCGATTACCTGCAGTAATAGGGGGCTTCCCTTAAAATGTTCAGATTTGGCATCCTTCTTCAGCTCATCCGCACTCAGCAAAGTCTCAGCAACAACCAACGACATAATAGAATAGCAACTTTCCATCTGGCTAATCAAGGGGATCAACCTTATGTCACCGAACTCACCATTATTATTCGACAGCAAATAATGATTCAACAAGCAAAATACAAGGGCTCGAATATTCTTTCTGTCCGGTCATCTACCACAATTTCAGCAAACGTGTTATCATCTAGCCCTAGGAAAGCCCTTATGGTTGTTTTACCCTCTTCAACAGTGCCAGGGGTAAGAGGAGTAGCATTAGTAGGATAACCAAGGATCACAGCAAATTCATCGGGCAAAGGACATATTTCATTGCCCCGAAAGAAAAAAACATGATGATCGGAGTCCCAAAAGCTTAGGGCAGCATGCAGAAAGTTATAATCAATATTAATTTGTTGTAAGCCTAAATGTGCCTCTAAGTGGTATTCCTTTAACAAAGCTTTTTCTGTGGGAGTAAGGGCCCGTAGCCAACGCCTAACAGTCCGTTGGAGTGAGAAAGTAGGGATCGACATGGCAAAAGCAGTGAATAATTAGAGCACAACAAAAAGAGAGAAAGAATTTGAGAGTGGTGGAAAATAAGGACGTATCTAGCCCCTATATATAGATGAACGCACCCAATGACATCCTGATCCCATTCGGAAACGTGTTAGGAAATCCGAAAATCAAATATTACCAGGAAAGCACTTTCAGCGCCCAGGCCTGGGCGCCGAAATGTTTAACGCCTGAACTTGGGCGCTGAAAATGCAGCCCAAGGCCCAGATGTCACAAGACACGGAACAGGAAAGGACTTAAGACCGTGTTGCTAAAGCACGAGGCCCTATTGCAAGTAAGATCAAGCCCAAAGCACCTTTAGCTCCCAAATAAGCAAAAAAAATATAACATTAAAACTTGGTTGAAACTTAGAGTCGTCTTAGAAAATGCTTATGTACACGTTTCAAAAAAAACAAGTTAAATATCATGGTCATTCTTCGAAACACCAAAAATATGTGTCGTCAAGTCATTGGTTTTCCCAAAAAATGTTTAAAGGGTTAATCCGGGCCAAGCTAAAACCGGATGTCGCCTGAAAACTAAAGTCGCACTCCACGGCTTCGCTAAAGTAGCACACTACTGTAGAAGGTCGCTCGCACATACGAGCATGACCCCAAACATGATTACAAGATGCGAAAAACAACCGACGAGCCCCAGTGCTTGGGGGCTCGCGAAAAAAATAGACTCCAACAAGGAGCGCGCGATCAAAATCACATTCCCAGACTGCGCCATACACCATATCATGTTTGGATATCTCAAAAAAAGAACAAAAATAGGTTCGACCTCATCGAAAGGACGTCACTGACGCTTGTGCACGGTCCTCTGATCATAGACCAAGTCGAGCCGTAAAGACTAGCTCAAAATCACGAAAGCAGACGGTCGCAAGACAGAGATCCGTCTGAACACGTTGTCAGCCCACGTTCAGGTTACAACTAAATTCGAGCATCCCTCGAAAGAATTCGCTCTTGCAAGAATAAGAAATTCTCAAAAGAAATCACAAAGAACCAAATAAATAGGAACTTGCCCATCTTCAGTCGGCAAGATCGCGTCACAAACCGCGCGAGTTCCCAAATCGAAAAAAAACGAATTCAGGGACGTCCACCCTCAGCGGACAGGGCTCGCCCACCCTCAGCGGGCGGGGTCTGCGTCACTAGCCGCGCAGGTCCTCAGTTTTCAAAAAAAAAAAAAGTCTTCAAATTAAAAATAGGCTCGCCATCTTCAGCCGGCGGGGTCTACGGCGCAAACCACGTAGGTCCTTATTTTCAAAAAAGCAAAATAAATTTCAAAATAGATTCGTCCACTTCTATCGGACGGGGTGTCCACCCTTAGCGGACAAGGTTCGCCATCTTCAGCCGGCGGGGTCTACGTCACAAACCGCGTAGGTCCTTATTTTCAAAATTACAAAAACAGATTCGTCCACTTCTATCGGACGGGGTGTCCACCCTTAGCGGACAGGCTCGCCATCTTCAGCCGGCGGGGTCTGCGCCATTAAACCGCGCAGGTCCTTAGTCGCTGCAGCGATAACTTTTGCTGGATTTTCCTTCGTTTTACGTCCTATAAAAACAAGGGTGCTGGATTTTCCTTCGTTTTAAAAAACGTTTTACCTCGTGATTGGGCTTGGCCAGGCCCAATTACACTTTATAACTTTGATTTCGAAAAACTCTGTAGCTACTCCCAATGACAAAGTGAGGGAGTTTCTACGCCTCTTTAGATACTTCCAATGACAAAGTGAGGGAGTATTCTATACTATCCGTTGACAAATCCCAATGACACGTGAGGGATATGTCGACATTTCAAGTTATGACCCTTAAGTCAAATGTTATCACTCGGGGGCTCGTGAGACCCTCACAAAACAGGTCACAATACACCGTGGCTTGTGTGACGCACTCCGTCTAATACTTTGACCATCGTCTTACCCCAAGACTCAGTCAAAGTGGGGGCTAACTGTAGACACCTACTTTTGTCCCCATTCCCGCAAGGGAAAGGTTCGATGATGAAGACGTAAATCTCCACTTGACAACGCATCTCCTATAAAATAAACGAATCTCAATTCCCCTTTTCATTTCACCCAAAACCTGCTATTTATGGAAACCTGCTAAAAATAGTAACTGCCGTAAAAGGTAGCTTCTAAAAGTGGCAAATCATAAAAGATAGAAATCTGTCAGAATTAGGTGTTGCATTCCAACATAAATCCTAAATGAGATAGAAAACTGCTAGAATCCTATTCCTAATATGATAAGAGTTACGTATTAATTGAAATCCTAACGAGCCTAGAGTTCGTAACGGGCCCGGATGCATTCCGTCGCAAAATTGATACGCGCTAAAAGACTCGAATTAATCTCAAACTCTACGGATTTCAGGAATCCGAATCTGATTAAAGAAAACAGCCCAGACCCTATTTTCAACGCCTGGCTCTGGGCGCCGAAATCTTCGGCGCCCAGGCCTGGGCGCTGAAAATACCTGGGTACTTGTTTTTTTCCTAATTCTTTGTGGATTAGAACTCTGCAATTCTATCTTTCCACGAACTCTTCCCTATAAATAGGCCCCTAAATTCGACGTGAAAACGACACAACAACACACAATTATATTCTGAGTATTGACTCCAACCCTTAGCCTAAGCCTCTCGCTGCGAAATTGTTCACGCGTTCTGTCGCAATCGATCCATAAATCGAACAGAACGTATCCTGTCCCGTAATTGAGATTCGTTAAATAAAAAGGATAAATAGCAAAGTCAAAGTGGTTGGTTTTCTGAGAACCGTGACACACCTCTCAAGGGTGCGTCGTAATGTGTCCCTTTTCGATGATTTAACTGCTTTCCTCGCCCTTTTTATGAACTGTTAAACTAACCTAATCTGATTGTTCTATCACGCCTAACAAATATAATATTTTTGGGAAATTGGATTATCATGCTAGGTCCCTTAATGCTATTTAAATCAGATAATCATGATCGAATTAGTATTATATGTTGCATATTGCTAAAATCAACTCAGATTAGTTTAATAGTTAACGCATGTCCCTTCAATTATTTATGCTGAGCTAGTAAGGATATCCTGCCTCTGGAGTTATCGAAGAGCGAAGTACTCCTCTCGGTAGTTACAGTCCCCCGAACCCTCAATCTCTACCTTGCGGGTGTATATTGAGAGATCCCCACACCAGGGATCACAAGGGAACCTACGGCCGTCGTGGTAAAACATAATTGCACTCCCTTTATGTCACGATAACCGGGTTTTGTCAGTTTTTCTCATTGTCGTTAAAAACTGAATGGCGACTCCTATATTACTAGTCAATTGGGTGTATACTCACAGGGAATCCAATTACACTTGATTGAATAAAAAGAATCGTCACACCCACGAGGGACGAGGTCATGCATTAGCCTCGTGCTTTTTCGAACCCCTCACATAATTAGCAAACTAGATATATTTTGGTATGTAACAATCTCAATTATTTAGACATGGGAGCAAGTATAATTCTAGTAAACGTGGGTTTCTTGTTTACCCTATAAATGGGGGTTTAGGCCAAACTAGAAAATAAGAGGGAAAATACATTGGTGAAAGGAATCATCAATTGAGGGGTTATTGTATTATTTTGCAGGAACTTAATAATACGATAATATTTGAGGGGAAGAAATCTAAATTTCCTCACCAACACTTGTGTTTTTTATTATTGTTTTCGCTATTTGTTCTATATTTGTTCATATTAGTTTGTAGCAGGCGTTTGGTTATAACATTGATAATCTGACCAAAAATGTAGTCACAACTTAATTAAGTCGTGTTAATTACTCTCCGTTTTATTTCATTTATTGTATAGTCCTAATTACTGTTTTTTCAACATACAAAATGACTTTTCATTGTACATAAAAAATATCATTAGTAATAAGTTATATGAATATACGTGGAATAATGATCAATTAGGTATGAATAACAACAATACACGTAAAATATTAAAATATAATTAACTAACTAAGATGATACTCGAGCAGGTCCGGCTCCGACGATTTGGTGGCCCTGTGCTAAGCTTATTAATGAAGTTCATATGAGGCCCCTACGAAGACAATACTTTAGCCTTAATTCCAAACTCTTCCCATTCTTTTTTTTTCATTCACGTTTTGGCATAATTCAATAATTGAAAAAAAACAATTAGAATTACAATATTTCAAAGCATTTAAGAACAATTTAAATTTACATATAAATTACGAAAATAAAACTTTTAAGAAAGATAGATTGGAGAAAGAAAAGAAATTGATTGCTTCCCCTCTTTGAGTTGTAGCAAATTGTAGATATTAATACTTTCGATTTAACCTTGTTTGGATTGAGGAATGCAATGGAATTGAGAATGGAATATCGACAAAATGACCTGTCAGTAAAACCAGGTAGTCTGAACTAAGTTTTCTACGAGCTAGATTGTTTCTGGTAAATGCACGCTTGATGGCTTGGTATTATCCGCAAAATTCGAGGTTTGTCGACTTAGAATATAAAGGATTAGTAACAAAGTCGTATGTCTAACGATGTATTCCTAGTCGCATGATTGGATTCGAACCCCTGCAACAAACGTAGTCAACAAAGTTATTTAGCGTAGAAGAAAAGATCGAAGTTCGAAATCAAAACGAATCAAGTAATGAAGGTTAACGACAAGATTCTTGCAGCAAAGGAGCCCAATAGCAAATGAAAACGAAATATCTTCAAATAGTTGCCTAAGAACTATATGATGTACGAATCTCTATGTTTTCTGTGAATGTGTAATGTATCAACCATGCTTAGGCGTGAAATCAAGTGACTGTTATGACATTTATGTTTTCAATGAATGTTGAATAGAACAATTAAGTATGTCATGTAAGATTTCTAAGAATGACAAGTTCGACTGAGCTCTAGTTTCGAGGACGGAACTTTTTCTAAGGGGGTAAGAGTGTAATACCCCGAAATTTTTAAACTTGATTTATTAAAATTAAAAATATTTATTAGCTTGATTTCGTTTTAAATAATTACGAATAAACGAATCTAGTTAATTTAAACGTTTTTACGATTTATTTTAAACGATAAATTTATAAAATAAAATTAATTTATTTACTTTCGTTAACGATATTTTACAAAGAATTAATTTAGTTAAGCATTTTTATTTTTATAATTAAATTTCTGAAAATTACAACAATTTCTGAACTTTGGCCTAATATTGTGAAATTACGAAATTGCCCTTGGAATAGCAAGATTCCATTTTTGCTTCTCTTCCCTTGCTTTCCACGTACAAAACAAGAAGGAGCATTTTCCTTCCTTCCCCTTTTCCTCCCAATTCAGTCTTGGTTCATTTGCTTGATCCCCAAGGGCTGAACCTTCTTCTTCACTCTTCTTAGTTTTAAATCAGACAATTGCCAATTTGTTTCCGCACCCAAAATCACACCACCACTGTCCACAACCATCAACACCACCCCAACCACCGTCAACCCCCACCAGCACCACCACACGCCCCACCGTCTCCCCTCTCTTCTCCCATGAATTCCCGTACTCCCTCCCCTGTTTCTTTTTCTCTTTCCTTGCTCGCACCACCAACAACAACCACGACAACCACCACCACCTCCAGCCACCTTCATCACCTTTTCCAATCAACCACCGTCCCAAAATAACTCGACGAGACGCCCTACCTCCGCCCAGAAACACCCCAGAATTTCCCCTGTTTTCGCCCACTTCGTGCCTCAATTTCTCGCTCCCTCGCTGTTCTCCCGCTGCCAAACCACCGCCATCACCGTCGACCTCCGGCGTCGAGTCACCCCAGCCACCCTCACTTCCTCTCCTCCTCCCTTCGTACTCCCCTGTGTGGCCGTGCACCCCCTCCCCCCTGCTCGTGCCCTTCTCCCAGGAACCAAAAACAAGAAACTCAATTTTTAAAACTTTGGTTTTTATTTTTTTACATTCAAACCCAATTTAAGGTTGGGCCAATTGAATTGGGCCTTTGGTAAGTTAAGATCTGAATTGCATTTTCAGATTTTCTCATTATTAATTTGTTTGCCTTAATAAATTTGGATAACTTAGTTATTTTCTAATAAAATTGTTTATTATTTTCAAGAAGAAAAATGTATATATTTAATTTTCGGTTTTACTAAAATAAAGTCACTAGCTTGAATTAATAAAAAAATGAAATTTAAATAATATTTCCATGAAAAATTGATTTATAAAATATATATATGTATTTCGATTGAAAATTCGATTAATAATAATATTTCGTTGAAATTCGAAGTTATATTTTATTAAAATTCGTTATTTATAAATTCGTTACTTATAAAATTTATGATTTTATAAAATATCGATTTTAAATTATTTATCGATCTAGTACTAATTAAATGATTTATTATTTTGAAAGAAATTGGACTCGGAGCTCAAGACGAACGAACCAAGGAAAATCCTTAGCAAAATCGTAGAAGTGAGGTAACGGCTATTGCTAGTACCCGCAATTCCCTTATAAATGCGATAATGAAATTACAACGTTATGATTGATTTATGAACTGAATGTTTTAACATGTTTTATGAATTGCGGGAAATGAAATGTGATTTGATTGAATTATTTATTATAATATGATTTGATTGAAATTCTTATAAAATTATGTTTATAAGAAACCAAGAAAGAAATGATGTTTATATGATGGCAGGAAAGAAATGATATTTTATTGATCTCAGGATCTAATTGATGTTTTATTTGGATCACATGATCCAAAAGAATTATGTTACTTCAACTGAATTAAAAAGGCTAAAATGTAAAATTAAACGAAACATGATAAAGGAAAGTGAAAGACCTAGTCTGTTTGGCAGTATATGTTCACAGGTTACTATTCTCGGTCATGCATGTACCCATGGGGCATCCGCCCATTGAGCCAAGGCTCTCATGTTTTCAGGCCAAGGCCCCATATTTTATGGACAGCGGTCCATCGTGGAAGACGTTCCACCATGTCATACTTGCTACGGCTAGCATGTGCACCCTAAAAACTATGAATGAATTTAATAAAGGACTTTATAAAATGTTTTACATTATTCTATTCTCCCTGTGTTATTAAATAAAATGAATTGAAATGAATTTACGCTGCTAGAATAGTTCGTTACTGAGTCTTTGGCTCACCGTTTTTGTTTTCTGTTTTAGGTACTGCTGGAAACGATGGGAACGAGTAGTGGCGAGGATTTCACTTTAATAATTTCCACCTAGTTTATGTTTTAAGTTTTAATAGTTTAATTAAAGATTTTTAGTAAGTTATGTACTTTTACTTTGGGAATATAAAGGATTATTATGTTAATTTTGGAGGATTTAATAGCTTATGATTGATGGTTGCCTTGTAACTCCCAAAAGGGAGTTATGGCTGGTAATGCCCCGACCGAATTAAGTTAATTCCGCTGCTAAGTATGCTTTAATAATTGAATTAGAGGTCGGGGTGTTACAGTTTGGTATCAGAGCCAAGGTTCTGGACCATTAGTGCTAAACCTCACGGGTTTTGGCGCGTAATTAGATTCATTAGGCTTTACGCAAAGAGTTTTAAAGAATAAGTTGAAAAATGAATACTCTTACAATTTTGTTAAGCTAAAATGAATATGAGTGTGAGTGTAGGAACGGGATGAACGGGTTTGTTTTCTACGATTTAGTTGCTTCAATTTGTTGAGACATATTATGCTAAATGTTGTCTATCGAGGCCACTAATGATGTTCCCAAGGGCTCGCAACGAGCACCATGTTTACATGATAACCATACGACCCACGTGCATTATGCCCATATCGATGCAGTTATGAATGTTTTATTTTCTAGTAGAGAAATTGTGACATAGAAATTGTCCTATGATGTTAGAGAAATTTGAGTTTTATTATCCTTTGACCTATCTAGATTTGATGTAATTTTGGGAATAAAATGGTTGAATGTGAAGCTAATATTAATTGTTTGAGGCATAGTGTGACCAAAACGCCAAATGAGGATATGATTGCATTGTTTGTAAGAAAACCAACGATGCAAATTGTCACCGCTTTGAAAGCTCCTAAAATGACCAATGGTGATTTCTGGTTATCCTTGTAGTGTTGTCGATCACCACTCACTGACACAACTATCGTTAGTGAATATGTTTTCCAGAAGAGAACTTAGTATGCCTCCACCGAGAGAATTAAACGTTAGCCTTAAAGTAATTACAAGATCCACCCCGATTCCTAAAGCACCTATAGAATGACAGCAACTGAGTTGCAATGAATTGAAGAAATAATTAGATGATTTACTTGGATAAGAGTATATTCAACTGAGTGCTTCACTTTTGGGAGCCCTATCATATTTGTGAGGAAAAATGATGGAACTTTGAGGTTATTCATAGACTATAAAGGGTTAAATGGGATTACTATTAAGAACAAATATCATTTACCTCTCATTGATGATTTGTTTGACCAACTTCAAAGTACGAAAGTATTTTCAAGAATAGATTTGAGGTCGTGATACCATCAACTTTGCATTAAACTTGAGGATATTTCAAGGAGAACTATTAGAACCAACTATGGTTACCATGAGTTTGTTGTATTACCTTTTGGGTTAACTAATGCATCAGCTGTATTTATGGATTTAATGAACTGCATTTTCAAACCATACCTTGGTAAGTTTGTAGTTGTTTCCATTGATGATATTTTGGTATATTCTAAGAGTAATAAGGAACATGAGGAGCATTTGAGAAAAGTGTTGGATATGTTGATTGAAAACCAATTATGTGCTAAGTTGTCAAAGTGTAAATTCTGGCTTAAGGAAATATCGTTTTTAGGTCATATTATTTCTGAGAAAGGTGTATCTATTGGTCATGAGAAAGTAAAAGCAATTGTTGAATATCCTAGACCAACCAATGTCCCTGAAGTATGAAATTTTATGGGTTTAGCTGAAGATTATCGAAGATTTATTTAAGATTTCTCTAAGGTTGCCTTACCCACAATCCGATTGGTTAGAAAGAATATCAATTTGTGGGGAATGATGATTGTGAATCTGCAATTCGAGAACTTAAGAGACGTATCACAATTGCCTATATCCTTGCCTTCCATTTGGAACTGAGAGATTTGTTGTTTATAGTAATATTTCTAAATATGGAATAGGATGTGTCAAAATGGAAAAGGAAGGTCATATATGATGTTTTTCTCCAACTCAAAGTCCTTGAATAGAACTACCATACTTATGATCTTAGTATACAATACCCTACTAGAGAAGCTAATGTTATTGTAGATGTTTTAAGCCAAAATCTTACCTAAACCCGATCATACTTTTTCCGGGCCAACCAAGATGATCTGTAAAACCTAGAAGTTAAGTTATTAAGAATAAAGGAAATGTTTATTCAAATGTGTTAAGTCAATACCGAGACCAACTTTGATTGATGAGACTAAGGAAATATTTGTTATGGAAGTCATGACCATTGCGTTCGAGATTATCCCAAACCTCTATTGTTAACTATGAGTATTAAAAGATCGTCTATTGACAACGAACATAGAACCAATGAAATTGTTAGCATTCCTCAGAAACCCATGATTGGAGTAGATTCTATGGCAAAACCACATGAAAAAGGCAGAAATGTTACCAGTGGTCCTTGTAATTCTCTTTTCTAATTATTCTGTATGATACTCGTTGGTATTCCTTCATTTATTATTAGTTATACATGTTTCTAATTTATACCAATTCGGTTGACATGAGTAGGATAGTGAGTACTAGGTAACCTGAAAGTTCAGGCATATTTAGAGGATGTAATGAAAGGATGATAGGTTGGAGATTATGAAGAAGATTGACATTTATGCGTATGAAAGAATAGGAGTAAATTACTCCGATGACTAAGAGACAAAAGATTGAAATTGGAAGCTTATCAGACAACCAGGGAAAGGAAAATTTTAGTTGCCTATAGTAAATGCTCGAATACATTTCAAAGAGGATATATGATAGAACCCTTTAGAGCGAACAAGATTTTAGGTTTCACCCTATCACTATGTCGTGAGATGAGTTAATTTGAGGTAATCATTTGAAGAACGATAACATAAAGAAGTCACTTGAGAACCCCGATCTTATGTGCAAAGAAATGATAAAGTATGAGTGTTATAGAGGATCAAGATAAGTTACCATTATGCGTCATACATCTGGTATCAATGGAATTGGTACAAAAGTATTTTTGAAGGTTCGTTGAACTAGTAAGAATATACTAGAAGTTGTAAACTAAATACCATAAAGTTAGCTGAAATCATTTTGGGATTATCAATTGTATGTGAGATCTTGGTGAATCACAATTAAGACCCGTGCTTTGATACATTTGGTAAACCTACCTATGGATAGTTTAAGAATTATGGAGAACCCCTAAGGAGCAAATTTGAGGAAAATACAGGAGTTCATGAAGTTTTGAAATATGTCAAGTTGGCAAGGAAGTAGTTTCGAAGGCTATGAAATGGCAATCTAGAGTGAACAACCTAGACTAATCCATGCTAAAGTATCTACCATATATTTTGAGTATATGTAGAAATCTCAACCAGGCTATGTTAAAGGATCGAGTCACGTAATTTGGGCTGAGCCCTCTATTGTTGAAAGAATTTGAATTAGCAGAGAAGATGTTGAACACCATTATTTTGAAGTGAAATCAAGGAAACGCATGTTGAAGGACTAAAGGATGATTGATATGCCTCTATTAAGGAAGCCAAGAAATTATCAAGAATTGGTCTATCAATAAGGTTGAATGATAAAGTACCGAAAGAACACGAGTTTGTATTTTATAAGTGGCGAATCACAAATTAAATCAAGGTTATTCAAGGTTTCAAAGCGTTCAAGTTATGGTTGATTTTCGAGTTACCTTCCCGCACCATTCATAATGATTGTTTTTTTTGTTGTAAGTACCTAAGTGTATATTCAGATATATTAGGGAACCTAAGTTAGAAATTTTAAAGGTATGCAAGAATATTATGCGGAACCCAACATGATTTATGGTGAAAAGATGGAGTTGAGTTTACACATGAGGCTTTGAGGATCTTACCAAAATAAGTTATCGAGAATTAGTATGTCTATCGGGTTGATGATATCAATGAATGTTATGAAGTTCGAAAAGAATTATGAATGATTGAGGAATGCAATGGAATTGAGAATGGAATATCGACAAAATGACCTGTCAGTAAAACCAGGTAGTCTGAACTAAGTTTTCTGCGAGCTAGATTGTTTCTGGTAAAGGCACGCTTGATGGCTTGGCATTATCCTCAAAATTCGAGGTTTGTCGACTTAGAATATAAAGGATTAGTAACAAAGTCGTATGTCTAACGATGTATTCCTAGTCGCATGATTGAATTCGAACCCCTGCAACAAACGTAGTCAACAAAGTTATTTAGCGTAGAAGAAAAGATCGAAGTTCGAAATCAAAACGAATCAAGTAATGAAGGTTAACGACAAGATTCCTGCAGCAAAGAAGCCCAATAGCAAATGAAAGCGAAATATCTTCAAATAGTTGCCTAAGAACTATATGATGTACGAATCTCTACGTTTTATGTGAATGTGTAATGTATCAACCATGCTTAGGCGTGAAATCAAGTGACTGTTATGACATTTATGTTTTCAATGAATGTCGAATAGAACGATTAAGTATGTCATGTAAGATTTCTAAGAATGGCAAGTTTGACTGAGCTCCAGTTTCGAGGACGAAACTTTTTCTAAGGGGGTAAGAGTGTAATACCCCGAAATTTTTAAACTTGATTTATCAAAATTAAAAATATTTATTAGCTTGATTTCGTTTTAAATAATTACGAATAAACTAATCTAGTTAATTTAAACGTTTTTACGATTTATTTTAAACGATAAATTTATAAAATAAAATTAATTTAGTTACTTTCGTTAACGATATTTTACAAAGAATTAATTTAGTTAAGCATTTTTTTTTATAATTAAATTTCTGAAAATTACAACAATTTCTGAACTTTGGCCTAATATTGTGAAATTACGAAATTGCCCTTGTAATAGCAAGATTCCATTTTTGCTTCTCTTCCCTTGCTTTCCACATACAAAACAAGAAGGAGCATTTTCCTTCCTTCCCCTTTTCCTCCCAATTCAGTCTTGGTTTATTTGCTTGATCCCCAAGGGCTGAACCTTCTTCTTCACTCTTCTTAGTTTTAAATCAGACAATTGCCACTTTGTTTCCGCACCCAAAATCAATTTCCAATTCTCTTTTCCTTTCTGTTTCCTCTAAACTGAACCACCCACCACCACTGCCAAACACCACCGATGCTGCCACCCAACACCACCACTGTCCACAACTATCAACACCACCCCAACCACCGTCGACCCCCGCCAGCACCACCACACGCCCCACCGTCTCCCCTCTCCTATCCCACGAATTCCCATACTCCCTCCTCTGTTTCTTTTTCTCTTTCCTTGCTCGCACCACCAACAACAACCACGACAACCACCACCACCTCCAGCCACCTTCATCACCTTTTCCAATCAACCACCGTCCCAAAATAACTCAGCGAGACGCCCTACCTCCGCCCAGAAACACCCCCGAATTTCCCCCTTTTTCGCCCACTTCGTGCCTCAATTTCTCGCTCCCTCGCTGTTCTCCCGCCGCCAAACCACCGCCATCACCGTCGACATCCGGCGTCGAGTCACCCCAGCCACCCTCCCTTCCTCTCCTCCTCCCTTCGTACTCCCCTGTGCCGTGCACCCCCTCCCCCCTGCTCGTGCCCTTCTCCCAGGAACCAAAAACCAGAAACTCAATTTTTAAAACTTTGGTTTTTATTTTTTTTCACTCAAACCCAATTTAAGGTTGGGCCAATTGAATTGGGCCTTTGGTAAGTTAAGATCTGAATTGCATTTTCAGATTTTCTCATTATTAATTTGTTTGCCTTAATAAATTTTGATAACTTAGTTATTTTCTAATAAAATTGTTTATTATTTTCAAGAAGAAAATTGTATATATTTAATTTTCGGTTTTACTAAAATAAAGTCACTAGCTTGAATTAATAAAAAAATATGAAATTTGAATAATATTTCCATGAAAAATTGATTTATAAAATATATATATGTATTTCGATTGAAAATCCGATTAATAATAATATTTCGTTGAAATTCGAAGTTATATTTTATTAAAATTCGTTATTTATAAATTCGTTACTTATAAAATTTATGATGTTATAAAATATCGATTTTAAATTATTTATCGATCTAGTACTAATTAAATGATTTATTATTTTGAAAGAAATTGGACTCGGAGCTCAGGACGAACGAACCAAGGAAAATCCTTAGCAAAATCGTGGAAGTGAGGTAACGGCTATTGCTAGTACCCGCAATTCCCTTATAAATGCGATTATGAAATTACAACGTTATGATTGATTTATGAACTGAATGTTTTAACATGTTTTATGAATTGCGGGAAATGAAATGTGATTTGAATGAATTATTTATTATAATATGATTTGATTGAAATTCTTATAAAATGATGTTTACAAGAAACCACGAAAGAAATGATGTTTATATGATGGCAGGAAAGAAATGATATTTTATTGATCTCAGAATCTAAATGATGTTTTATTTGGATCACATGATCCAAAGGAATTATGTTACTTCAACTGAAGTAAAAAGGCTAAAATGTAAAATTAAACGAAACATGATAAAGGAAAGTGAAAGACCTAGTCTGTTTGGCAGTATATGTTCACAGGTTACTATTCTCGGTCGTTCATGTACCCATGGGGCATCCGCCCATTGAGCCAAGGCTCTCATGTTTTCGGGCCAAGGCCCCATGTTTTATGGACAGCGGTCCATCGTGGAAGAAGTTCCACCATGTCATACTTGCCACGGCTAGCATGTGCACCCTAAAAACTATGAATGAATTAAATAAAGGACTTTATAAAATGTTTTACATTATTCTATTCTCCCTGTGTTATTAAATAAAATGAATTGAAATGAATTTACGCTGCTAGAATAGTTCGTTACTGAGTCTTCGGCTCACCGTTTTTGTTTTCTGTTTTAGGTACTGCTGGAAACGATGGGAACGAGTAGTGGCGAGGATTTCACTTTAATAATTTCCACCTAGATTATGTTTTAAGTTTTAATAGTTTAATTAAAGATTTTTAGTAAGTTATGTACTTTTACTTTGGGAATATAAAGGATTATTATGTTAATTTTGGAGGATTTAATAGCTTATGATTGATGGTTGCCTTGTAATTCCCAAAACGGAGTTACGACTGGTAATGTCCCGACCGAATTAGGTATTCCGCTGCTAAGTATGCTTTAATAATTGAATTAGAGGTCTACTACCCAAAATTTTTTATTGGGCCCAACAAGTCATAAACATGTTGTAAGTGGTAATATGTTCGTACGTGGTGTTATGCCCTCTCGATATATTCAGTCATCATCATCATCAATTTATCACCATCTCGTTGGTTTTTTCACCCAATAAAGGTAGTAAATGTGGGATTATTAAAAAAATGTCGCGGTCGGCCAAATTTTGAATTAATATTACCAAATTTTCAGGCAAACTTATATCGGTTAACTAAACAATTTCGATCTATGTAATTAAATACATTGACAAAACTTTTGCTAAACAGATCTAAAATATTTCACAAATAAGAAATTCAAACAAACGGAACAAACAACGCACCTTCGAAAAAGCGGTACGCTTTTTGTTGAGGCCATGGGAAGATATTAATTATACGAATTACACTACTATGAAGGTCATCACCTTGTTGTGACCTTATCAAAGGTCTGGTTGATGCAATGTCCTTATACCCAGCGGCGGATCTTGGTAATTTTTCATTGGGGGGACATGATAATTATTTTCTTTTTCTATTTAATAAATTTATTCTTTGTATTATTTTTAAGGAATTGACATGTCAAAAAAGTCCTTGTTATGCGATAAAACTAAAATATGAAGCCTTGAAACTTGATTTTCTTTCTAATGCAGAGTACAAATGTCCAATACAAAGTACAATGTGAGGTCAATGGGTCATTGATAAAAAGAAAATAAAATAAAATAGAAGAGGGTAATATTATAATAGATGTGCTCACGTGGGCTTGTCAGAAAAAAAAAAAAGAGAGTGCATAAATAGGAATGAGGAATAGAGAAGAAATTGGACCGTGTAAAAGAACTTTTTTTTTCTCTAGGGAATTTGGGCCTTTGTACTAACTATTTTATGGGTTTCTACCAGGGGCCAGGCCCTAAGTGGCCCCTATGGAAGATTCGCCTCTGCTTATACCTTTTGGCCTTTCTTTGCAAGTGTTCCTTAACACTTGCCATCTTTGATTCTCATTCGATCATATTGAAGATTATCTAGTATTAATTATGTACGACCGTGCTACTTGCATCGTTCGTGTTATTATTTACGGAGTATGTTTGTTGTATTTTCAATAATAAGACGATCCGACCTAAGATTCTTTTTTGGTACGAATGAGTCACAAGGGCAATATAAATTACAAATGGAGGCGGGAAATTTGAATCTGAGACCTATCGTACACAAGCCTTTAGTTTTAACTACTAGACCAATACATTTTTTTTGGTGTTAGCATCAGGTTCTCCCTTAGGGCTAATCCGGATTCGGGGGCGAGTTTTGAGTGGATAGGTTTCAGTCTCCTCCCAATTGTTGTTGCGGGGGATCGAACACGGGTTCTCCCTACCAAGTTCAGCCCCAATCACCACTGAACCAACAAGCAATTGGTAGACCAATACATCTTTGATTGTTAGGAATTAAACACAGCTTAGTTAAGTCGACAAGAATACGAAACAGACTTAGAGTCAAATATAAGTCTTATTTGGTTTATATCTTGTTTCCTAGTTTAATTAGAATTGTAATTAGGAAACTAGATATATTTTGGTATGTAACAATCTCTAAAATTATTTAGACATGGGAGCAAGTATAATTCTAGTAGACGTGTGATTCTAGTTTAGCCTATAAATGGGGGTTTAGGCCAAACTAGAAAATAAGAGGAAAAATACATTGTTGAAAGGAATCATCAATTGAGGGGTTATTGTATTATTTTGCAGGAACTTAATAATACGATAATATTTGAGGGGAGGAAATCTAAATTTCTTCACCAACACTTGTATTTTTTATTATTGTTTTCCCTATTTGTTCTATATTTGTTCCTATTCGTTTGTAGCAGGAGTTTGGTTATAACATTGATAATCTGACCAAAAATGTAGTCACAACTTAATTAAGTCGTGTTAATTACTCTCCGTTTTATTTCATTTATTGTATAGTCCTAATTACTGTTGTTTCAACCTACAAAATGACCTTTCATTGTACATAAAAAATACCATTAGTAATAAGTTATATGAATATACGTGGAATAATAATCAATTAGATATGAATAACGACAATACACGTAAAATATTAAAATATAATTAACTAACTAAGATGATACTTGAGCAGGTTCGGCTCGACGATTTGGTGGCCCTGTGCTAAGCTTATTATTGAAGTTCATATGAGGCCCCTACAAATACAATAATTTAGCCTTAATTCCAAACTCTTCCCATTCTTTTTTTTTTTTCCATTCACGTTTTGGCATAATTCAATAATTGAAATATTAAACAGAAAAAAAAACAATTAGAATAACAATATTTCAGAGCATTTAACAACAATTTAAATTTACATATAAATTACAAAAATAAAACTTTTAAGAAAGATAGATACAACCTGAATTGATTGCTTGTCAATTGGAGAAAAATAAGAAATTGATTGCTTCCCCTCTTTGAGTTGTAGCAAATTGTAGATATTGATACTTTCGATTTTACCCTCTTTGAATTGAAATAATTCGAAACTGTAGATCTTGATACAAAAATATAGATGAATGGAATTTTTTTCGTAATTGGAGAAAAGTAGGAGACGAATTCAGTGAATTTAGTAGTTCTTAAGAGAGATAATTAAAGGAATTAAGAGAATTAATTGACTAGTTTTTGGAAATCAAAACATGGGAAGAGGAGAGAATTTGAAGAGTGATTTTGGGGTTCCATGTTTTACTGTTTCACGGGGAAGGGAATTGAACAAGAAGAAGCGTTTTTTTTTAACCCAACAGTATGTTATATTTATAAATGATTTATCATCCTCAACTTGAAAGCTTAACCACTTATTAACACAATAACGTTTAGTTCCAGCATCATCAGTTTCATACTTCTTATCTAATGCATCCCAAATATGTAATCCCCAGCAAATTTATAAATTTGATTAATATATTTTAACGTATAGTTATTTATATTTTAATAGAATTTAAAAATTTTAATAACAAATATATAATTGATGTATATTTATTTTATTTGATTACATTTTAAATATTTTAACGATTTATGAAATCAAAAATAATTTTAGAATTTTATGTTGAAAAGAATTTGAATTACGAAAACACATGAATTTAGAAAACAATCCTTTTGAATTCAAAGACTAAAGTTCATTCCTAATTCTAGCCCAACTTGGTAAACCCAAAACAAATAAGCCCATAATTCCATGCCAATGTTTCAACTTCACGTGAAATCTCAAACCCTCCTTTCTCCTTCACTGTACGTGAATTGCAAAACCACAACCCCCTTTCTCCCTCACGCCGCTCCTCCATTGCTGCTGCTGTTCACGCCGCTGCCACCACCGTCGGCGCCTCCTCCACTGTCGTCCCGTCGTCGCCGCTGCGGTAACTCCTCCTCCTTCTCTCTTTTGTCTTTGTCTCTCTTTTGTTTCGTTTCTTGCACACCCCTTAATCGTGGTTGTTAGTACGACCAGCACAACCCCCGCGAGTGTTCCTCGCCATGTCACGGCCGCCCTTGCCGCACCGCACCGCCCAGCCGCTGCAGCCTCCCTCCTTTCCCCTGTCACACACACAATCGCAGCCCCACTCTTCATTGTTCCGACTTCTTGCTTGCACAGCCACCACGACGTGACTACCTACAACCTCCACCATCAGCAAGCGTCGACAACCTCGTCGACCACCTGCACCGCCGTCGCGCAGCCCGCCGTCGGCCAGCTTCCCTCTCTTTCCTTTGGTTGATTTCTAAACCCTTAAAACTAATTAATGTTTTAATTACGTTTTATTAATTCAATTTATGTTTCTTGAATTAAATTTATGATTTTTATGATTAAGTTATGAATTTTCAGATTATATATTTTGCTTAATAATTTAATTTTCAGATTATATAATTGGTTTAAAACGAGAATTTGAATTATTTAAAGCGTGAATTTTAAGGTTCTAATATTTTAAATTCATGTTAGGATGATTATAAGTTATTAAATTATTATTTTTATGATTTTAAGTATGTTGAATATTTTTTGGAGTGGTTTGGAATTAATGCATATTGCTGAAAATTCTAAGTATGGTGTTTGCGAAAAGTTTTCAATGAATTTCAATCATTAATTTAATAATTATGATGCTAGGAAATAAAATATCCAAGCTTTGATATTGGGGAAAGTTTGAAATATGTTTAAGATGTATTTAAAATGCTTTATTATGGTTGCGAATGATTAGAAAGTGATTGGGAATATTTGTTTGTTGTTTTAGGCGGAGAATTCTTTGTAGGCGACCCTTGAGATTGTTATAGTAGCCTATCAATTTGTTTACACAAGGTACGTACATACCTGTGTGCTTGGAAATGTGTGTTATTTGTTGAATCCATGTTGAAATTTGTTGATGAACTTAGTTATGTTGGAATTACATGTTTAATATTGTTGGATGGACATGTTGAACATATATTTCGTTATGAGAATTATAACATGTTAGTATGGATGATTGATACAGACATGTTGGTTGGGAACACTAGATTTTATATATATATATATATATATATATATATATATATATATATATATATATATATATATATATATATATATATATATATATATATATATATATATATATATATATATATATATATATAGATTCAGATCGATTGATCGTTGTTCCCTTTTAGCTTTTCACTACTTTATGAGGGCCGAGGACCTTGTTTAGTAAGTTGAAACCTTATACCCATATAGAGGGGTTGTTCAGTATTAAAGGAAAGGTTGAATTAATTGGAATAAGTCTTGATTGATACCTCTGTGATCACTTATACTTAATTCCAAGATAAAAACAGTTGAGAATAATTGTTGATTGTATGACTTATGTGATTGTTGAGTCATAACAAAGTATTAATTTGTAAATCATGTAAAGTGAAACTGGGTAGCAATACCTTTAGACTGTGCACGTCTAAAGTGACGGACAATCAGGAGTTGGGGTCATGGGTCGCCTATGGCTTTCTCTTGGCCGGATTGATCACCGGTTCAATTTTATTCAAAAGTCCCTCTATATCGCAGGTCATTGGGGTTTACGGAGTCGCGCCCGTACCTCGTCTTCCTTAGTAAAGAAGTTTCTAGTAGACAACTCAGTCCATTGACTATTTCAATTAAAATAATGTTAATGATACAAAAGTCTAGTTCAGTCAAATATAATTTTCAAGTCAATATGTTGTGGTTATCCTTTCTTATGTTTTATTAGTATCATGTTAGGATTGTTCGTTTAATAGAATCATGTTAGAATTATTATTGATTTAGTATGTAGTACTCAGCTTTGCTGATTACGTGATTTTTCTTGTGCATGTTGATCATGGCTATGCCTTATTGATCCTGTGATGACCCAATCTTTGGTGAGCAGTCTCTAAGGATCAATAAGCATTATCCATCTGCAGGTTTGAAGATGTTGCATCATTGGGATCGGGAATAGAGAGCTTGTATTTAGTTTTGATTTGCTAAGTTGACTTGGGTTTGTTTATTTGGACTTTAAACTTGTTAATTGATCTTAATTTCGTTGATTGGTTTTGGGATTAACTATGTAATCGATTATTTATTAACCTAAAGTTAGTTTTATGTTTTCCGCTGCAAAATTCTGAATAAGCCGTTACGTTTTCACACGGGCGATAATGCCTTGATAATTCTCCATGTTTTATATTAAAAGAGTACTTTAGAAAATGGAGAATTTTCGGGGTGTTACAAAGTGGTATCTAGAAGTTTATGGTTTTATTTCAATAATTTTTAGGCGCCTAAACTAGCTATTTTCCTAAAACGAATTTTCTATAATTGAGCTCCTCTTTATTATATCATTCAAAAATGCGTACTTTTTTTTTTGGGGGGGAACAAATCCATTTTATTTTGTTTGAAAGCATACTAATATTTCTTATTTAAGTTAGAAATTAACTTATTTATTTGAAACTTTTCGTTTATTCGAATTAAGTACGTTCTTTTTCCTTTCGAATTTAATTGAATATATCCGAAATATTAAAAAAAAATTCTTTATTTTATTTATTCGTTTATTATTTATTCGTTTAATAAAATTATTTCTTACTAATCGTTCTTGTTTTATTCTTTAAATTCTTCAATGTTTTAGTTTACGAGAGATGGGTAGTATAAGAAGGGCATATAAGATAGAATTACATGTGCATTAGTAGCTAGTTAATGCTAGCATAAGAAATTAATCGTTATGTACGTGCATGTGTTAAATGTTTAAGTGTTTCATTTAAATGTGCATAGAAATTGTTTGATTCCACCAAACTTATTGTTTTATTGAATTCTGGTGATGCTTTGGTTGGGAAATCGTTAGTAAGACCTTAAAATGTCTCTTTCAGGAATAAAATGTTCCTTTTAGGTTTAAAGACATGTATTTTGAGGATGGAACACCAAATTTGGCCAAGTATGGGACTAGAAATGGTAGGTGGAGATACGACTCAGAGATTATGACCACCATTATTGAAGCAGTAGAAAGTAGTTTCAATGAGGGTAAAGACATAGGGAGTCATGCTTGGGACGCATTTATTAAGGAGCCTATGGAATTTGGTGTAAACAACGATCTAGAAGGAAATGATGTAGCCGTTGAGATTGAGCATGTAGGGATTGAGGCAGAAAACCCTAACCCAGAGGCCCATGAGCCAACCATTGAGATCTCTAGTGATCCAGATGTAGAGACTGAAGCTGATGGTGAAATGTGAAGTGAGCCTCATCAAAATGAAGACATGGGAAAGACTCAGACCATGAATAAGAGTTCGACGAATACTAAAGATTTAGATTTCACTCCACAAGTTTCCAAGGAAAGAGCAGATAGGCAAGATGCCTTAAACATTTGAAGTTGTAATATTTACTTAGTTCTTTTATGTTTTAAAGAATAAGTAGCAAAGCTACATCAGTGTAAAGTTAAAGCAATAGAAGTTTGATTATTCGTTATTGTTTTCAAGGATGTACTAAACCTTTATAGAGTTAGCAATAAAAGTTAAAAGTGTTCGTTTAAAGTTTGAGAATTTCATAATTCGCCAACAGTAGTTTATGTTTATATCATAGAACCTTTATTTTATTTTGAGGACAAGTGCTTTATTATGGTTTAAAAAATTTTAGTAACACTATTTTGAGGAATAAAAGTTAGATTATTGATTATCCAAAGGATCCAAAGTTTATTTTGGGACGCAAGGGGAATGTTTTTTTTTCCTTTTATTCTACCTTATTATTCGCGATGATTGAATTTTGTTCCTTGTTCCTCAATGGAATGTCCCTTATGTGAATATCATTCATAAATGATCGAGGGATTACCTTCGTTAAAAATTGTTACACACTAGTAATGTTTGTTTATTTTACAGGTTGTTAAGGTGATATTACGTTGCTAGGACACTATTAAGTGATGTCTCGAACCTAAAGTAGGATATATTACTTCCAAGTTTCCCTCTAGGATGACCAACAAGAATGACCTAGCTTCTGTTATTTGCCTCTTGGCGGAAAAGCTGACCCTACCTTTTTAGAAAAACCGGGTTAGAGAGTTTGAGAAATTGTTTGGGGTTTTGAACTATCCTGAGAATATGAGAGTGGGTCAAGTTGTCATGTATTTGAAAGATGAAGCCGATTTATGGTGGAGAGATAATAGAGTTAGGCTTAGAGCGCCTTAAGGGAAAGTTTTACCCTACCTTTTATGAGAAAGCAAAAAGTTTAGGAATTCATAAACCTTAGTATGGGGAGCATGACCATCGATGAATACTATAGCAGATTTATAGCATGACCACCTTAGGATTAGGTGGGGAAACCTTTACATCTTTGGATATTGTGTATGGGGAAGTTGCTCATATTTATGGTTGCAGTCTAGAAGGGACAAGAAAAATATTGTTGTTGGGGAAAAAAGAAAATAATTTTAGAATTTTATGTTGAAAAGAATTTGAATTACGAAAACACATGAATTTAGAAAACAATCCTTTTGAATCAAAGACTAAAGTTCATTCCTAATTCTAGCCCAACTTGGTAAACCCAAAACAAATAAGCCCATAATTCCATGCCCATGTTTCAACTTCACGTGAAATCTCAAACCCTCCTTTCTCCTTCACTGTACGTGAATTGCAAAACCACAACCCCCTTTCTCCCTCAAGCCGCTCCTCCATTGCTGCTGCTGTTCACGCCGCTGCCATCACCGTCGGCGCCTCCTCCCCCGTCGTTCCGTCGTCGCCGCTGCGGTAACTCCTCCTCCTTCTCTCTTTCGTCTTTTTCTCTCTTTTGTTTCGTTTCTTGCACACCCCTTAATCGTGGTTGTTTGTAAGACCAGCACAACCCCCGCGAGTGTTCCTCGCCACCTCACGGCCGCCCTTGCCGCGCCGCACCGCCCAGCCGCTGCAGCCTCCCTCCTTTCCCCAGTCACGCACACAATCGCAGCCCCACTCTTCATTGTTACGACTTCTTGCTTGCACAGCCACCACGACGTGACTACCTACAACCTCCACCATCAGCAAGCGTCGACAACCTCGGTGACCACCTGCACCGCCGTCGCGCAGCCCGCCGTCGGCCAACTTCCCTCTCTTTCCTTTGGTTGATTTCTAAACCCTTAAAACTAATTAATGTTTTAATTACGTTTTATTAATTTAATTTGTGTTTCTTGAATTAAATTTATGATTTTTAGGATTAAGTTATGATTTTTCATATTATATATTTTGCTTAATTAATAATTTAATTTTCAGATTATATAATTGGTTTAAAATGAGAATTTGAATTATTTAAAGCGTAAATTTTAAGGTTCTAATATTTTAAATTCATGTTAGGATGATTATAAGTTATTAAATTATTATTTTTATGATTTTAAGTATGTTGAATATTTTTTGGAGTGGTTTGGAATTAATGCATATTGCTGAAAATTCTAAGTATGGTGTTTGCGAAAAGTTTTCAATGAATTTCAATCATTAATTTAATAATTATGATGCTAGGAAATCAAATATCCAAGTTTTGGTATTGGGGAAAGTTTGAAATATGTTTAGGATGTATTTAGAATGCTTTATTATGGTTGCGAATGATTAGAAAGTGATTGGGAATATTTGTTTGTTGTTTTAGGCGGAGAATTCTTTGTAGGCGACCCTTGAGATTGTTATAGTAGCCTATCAATTTGTTTACACAAGGTACGTACATACCTGTGTGCTTGGAAATGTGTGTTATTTGTTGAATCCATGTTGAAATTTGTTGATGAACTTGGTTATGTTGGAATTACATGTTTAATATTGTTGGATGGACATGTTGAACATATATTTCGTTACGTACATATATATATATATATTGATTCAGATCGATTGATCGTTGTTCCCTTTTAGCTTTTCACTACTTTATGAGGGCCGATGACCTTGTTTAGTAAGTTGAAACCTTATACCCATATAGAGGGGTTGTTCAGTATTAAAGGAAAGGTTGAATTATTTGGAATAAGTCCTTATTGATACCTCTGTGATCACTTTTACTTAATTCCAAGATAAAAACAGTTGAGAATAATTGTTGATTGTATGACTTATATGATTGTTGAGTCATAACAAAGTATTAATTTGTAAATCATGTAAAGTGAAACTGAGTAGCAATAGTTTTAGACTGTGCACGTCTAAAGTGACGGACAATCAGGAGTTGAGGTCATGGGTCGCCTATGGCTTTCTCTGGGCCGCATTGATCACCGGTTCTATTTTATTCAAAAGTTCCTCGATATCGCAGGTCATTGGGGTTTACGGAGTCGCGCCAGTACCTCGTCTTCCTTAGTGAAGAAGTTTCTAGTAGACAACTCAGTCCATTGACTATTTCAATTAAAATAATGTTAATGATACAAAAGTCTAGTTCAGTCAAATATAGTCTTCAAGTCAATATGTTGTGGTTATCCTTGCTAATGTTTTATTAGTATCATGTTAGGATTGTTCGTTTAATAGAATCATGTTAGGATTATTATTGATTTAGTATGTAGTACTCAGCTTTGCTGATTACGTGCTTTTTCTTGTACATGTTGATCATGGCTATGCCTTATTGATCCTGTGATGACCCAATCTTTGGTGAGCAGTCTCTAAAGATCAATAAGCATTATCCATCTGCAGGTTTGAAGATGTTGCATCATTGGGATCGGGAATAGAGAGCTTGTATTTAGTTTTGATTTGCTAAGTTGACTTGGGTTTGTTTATTTGGACTTTAAACTTGTTAATTGATCTTATTTTCGTTTATTCGTTTTGGGATTAACTATGTAATCGATTATTTATAAACCTAAAGTTAGTTTTATGTTTTTCGCTGCAAAATTCTGAATAAGCCGTTACGTTTTCACACGGGCGATAATGCCTTGATAATTCTCCATGTTTTATATTAAAAGAGTACTTTAGAAAAGGGAGAATTGTCGGGGTGTTACAAAATATCCCTAGCATAACCATAACCCATACAGATATCAAGCAATGCATTCGACATATGATGCAGCAACATGCCCTTACATCTCCAATCATCTTTAGCAAATTTCAACTCAAAAGCATGTAATTCAGTTTCATCATCAGGTTCGACAACATCACCAATCACATAAGCAACATTAATTAGTTCCCAAAAAAAAAAAATCTCATCCTAACAGCCCAAGGTTATAATTCTTGCCATCAAGAGGTTCTAACTTAGACATATCGGGAATAAGGAATTTCGAATTCATATCCATAATAATCGTCTTTTAGATTGTTGCGATTAAACTAAAATTATAACAAACTTATCTGGTTGGTGAAATGATTGATGAAAAATTGTTGCGTTATGGACACCAACTGTCCTAAAAGACGATTTCGCTCTACCTCCCGGTGCAGTAGAACAGAATGCGGTCACCCTCCATGGTTAGTGCAACGCCGACTTTTTGTGCACTAACAAAACCGAATAGAGCCAGAACATATGCCCAAAACTGAGAGAAATTTGTGTGAGAGAAAATGAATATGTGTTTCTTTTTTCTGGAAAGTGTTTGAAAAGTTTTCGTATTTTGGAAAATGAACCGAAATTCTGATTAAGTAATCAGAATTAAGGAGAGCAACAATCATAAACGGCTGGAAAAATGAAGATTGTAACGGCCAAAAAACGAACATAAATAATTAATGTTGTAACAGACGTCATTAAGGTTAATTAATCTAATAGTTACGTAATCAATACATATTCCCGTCACAATGACTTAACCAAAACAACCCGGTAACAAAAAGAATAGGTAAGACCCACAAAACCCACCCCACGCCCGCGAACCCCCATTCCCAAGAGCCTAAGGCCCATGGCCTACAGCCCAAGCCCGACGCGGCCCAGCGCAGGCCCGTGTGTGTTATGTGTCCACCCATACCACTCTCACACTTTTTTAAACAAGAGTTACACCTATTCCCCAGTTAATTAACAAGGAGAATATGAAGAGTTTTTCCAATCTGGGGCTCTTTTCTTTGTGTTTTCCAAATGAGAACTTCCAACACTTAACACTTGCCATCTTTGATTCTCATTGGATCATATTGAAGATTATCTAGTATTCTGTACGACCGTGCTACTCGCATCGTTCGTGTTATTATTACGAAGTATGTTGTTGTTTTTTCAATAATAAGACGATCCGACCTAAGATATATTTTTTTTTTGGTACGAACGAGTCGCATGGGCAATATAAATTACAAATGGGGGCGGGAAATTCGAATCCGAGACCCATCATACACAAGCGCTAAGTTTTAACTACTAGACCAAGACATCTTTGTTAATCCGACCAAAAATGTAATCACAGCTTAATTAAGTCGTGTTAATTACTCTATCGTTTTATTTCATTTATTGTATAATCCTAATTACTGTTGTTTCAACATACAAAATGACCTTTCATTGTTAATAAAAAATATCATTAGTAATAAGTGATATGAATATACGTGGAATAATGATCAACGAGTTTTTAGGCCCGGGCGATGCCCCGGGGTACTACATTAATAACATTAACGTTTACTTATATATAATTTTTTGTAATGATAACATGAAACATGTAATAGCTTAGTGGTAAAAGCTTTATTGTTTAAACTCAAGGTCATGAGTTCAAACCTTACACAAACCATGTTTGCCATTTTTTTTATGTAGATGAATATTACATGGAGAGAATGACCCATAAGCAGAGCGCCACGTGTCACGTACACTTTCTTGTAAACGCCTTTTAATATATAGTATAGATTAGATATGAATAGCAACAATATATGTAAAATATTAAAATATAATTAACTAACTATGATCATACTCGAGTACAACTAGATTTGAATAAAAGTATGTTGTTTATTTCGATCTTACATGGATGATGGATAAAAATCTAGTATACTCCCTCCGTATTTATTTACAAAAGGTCTTGTGTGCAACAGGTGCACATTAATAATATTAATGTGCACCGAGTTGTCACACGTGTGAAAGGAAGTAAACAAAACGCGCAGGAAAAAAAAGAAAAGAAAGGAAGAAAAACTCACGCAAAGAAAGAAAGAAAGAGGAGAGAGAAAACGCTCAGGAAAAAAATCGCAGAAAAAAAAACGATCGAAATCGAGAAGGAAGGAAGAAGAACGCAATCGAAATCGATCGAAATAGGAGAGAGAAAGAACAAAAACGATCGAAAACAAGAAGGAAGAAGGAAGAAGGACATTGAAATCGAGATCGAGAAACTGAAGAGAAGGAAGAAGAACGCAATCGAAATCGAGATCGAAATTGTGAGATCAATATCTAATGGAAAACCTAATTAGGAGTGTGATTCAATCAACTCAAACAATTCAAGTTCCTCTAGAACCTGATATTCAAGATGCAACAATGGAGGACGTTCTCAACAATTGCATCGAAAACAATGCTTTGGCACAGGAACGTGAAGAAGAGGAAGCAATGGAAGCTGAAGAACAAGATATTATTTCTGATTCTGAAGGTATGAATAATTAATTATATATGTTTGAAGTTAAAGTTATGGTTATAAATGTAAAAGTTAGGGATATTCCTGTTAAAGTTAGGTAAATATGTTGGTTTGGCTGTAGTATTGGTGTTTGAAAAAGTTACAGATATCAAAGTTAAAGTTGAGGTTTTCAGAGTAAAAGTTAAGTATGTGAAATGTAAAGTTATAGTTATGCATAAAACTTATAGTTTATAAGTTCAAAGTTAAAGTTATAGTTATGAATGAAAAACTTAGAGATATTCCTGTAAAAGTTATGTAAAGGTGTTGGTTTGGCTGAAAAATAGGTGTTTGAAAAAGTTACAGATATCAAAGTTAAAGTTGAGGTTTTCAGAGTAAAAGTTAAGTATGTAAAATGTAAAGTTTAGAATATTTGCTTAGATTTTTAACATGATTTTAATAAAGAATTTACAGTTTTGGTTTTATGCATAAAAGTTATAGTTTGATGCATAAAAGTTAGCCTTGTTTAAATTGATATAAGGCTTGTTTTAGAAAAAGTTATAGTTTTATCCATAAAAGTTAGACTTATTTTAGTAAAAGTTACCCTTATTATAGTAAAAGTTATAGTTTTATGCGTAAAAGTTAGGCTTGTTTTAGTAAAAGTTAGCCTTGTTTTAGTAAAAGTTAAAGTTCTATGCATAGAAGTTAAACTTGTTTTAGTAAATGTTGGCCTTGTTTTAATAAAAGTTATAGTATTATGCATAAAAGTTAGGGTTTAATCATAAAAATTTCTGCTGATTTTTAGTAATTGCAATAACAGAACCGAATCAAGATATTGTTGGAACACTGATGGGATACACTGCCGAAACAGTGGAGGAACTTCTAGTTTTCTACCAAAAACATGCTAGTGAGGTTGGATTTTCCATAAGGAAAGGAAACACAAGATTCAAAGTTGGGACAAGAATCGTGCTTGAAAAGACATATGTTTGTTCAGCAGCAGGAGTAACAAACAATGGAAAGAACAAAAAGAAAAAAGTGCAAACAGTTGTTCCTGTAGTGCCCAAAAAAGAGAGAAAACCAAGGCAAGTTTCGATCACGAGAACTCAATGTAGGGCTTGCTTGAGAGTGAAAATCAATTCTGAAGGCAGATATGAGGTTGTTAATCACGTGATAATGCACAACCATGATTTAACTAGAAGTCAATGGCACTACTTGCATAGATCTGAAAGGCAAATAACGGAAGAGAAGAGGGAGGCAATTGAAAGTATGCAAAAATCTGGTAATAGTTACATTTTGATAGTTAAACTTTTATGTTCTGTGTAAAAGTTATTGTTTTGATACTCATCCTTTTGTTACTGCAATCACCTTTTAAGAATAAAAAAGTTGAAAATATAAAAGTCACACTCATCTCAGTTAAAGTTAAGCTTTTTAAAGTAAAAGTTAGGTTAGAGTAGAATGAGAACTGTCTTTAACTTTGACAACAATTTCCTTAACTTTAACCTACATAACAACAACTTTAACACAAAAATTAACTATAAGGTGTTAAAGTTAAGTTAATGACAATTAAAGTTTTAGAAGTTAAAGTTAAGCTTTTTAAAGTAAAAGTTAGGTTAGAGTAGAATGAAGAATGTCTTTAACTTTGACAACGATTTCCTTAACTTTAACGTAAATAACAACAACTTTAACACAGAAAATTAACTATAAGGTGTTAAAGTTAAGTTATTGACAATTAAATTTTTAAAAGTTAAAGTTAGCCTTTTTGTACTAAAAGTCAGGTCTGAAGAAGTAAAAGTTGAGTAAAGTTAAACATTTTGCCGAAACTATTATTTTATTTACATTCTTTTATGCTCAACTGACAGATCTATCATCCACGGCTTCCTTTAACTACATGGCAATTGAAGCTGGAGGTGAAGAAAATTTGGGACACTCGAAGAAAGACCATCTAAATTACTGCACGAGGTTAAAAATGAAGCAAATAGAAGGAGGTGATGCACAAGCAGTAACTGACATAATGTATTTAGAGCTTGAAGGTGACCCAAACTTCTTTTTTAGATTTAGATTGGATGAAAAAGGCAAATTAAGGAGTTTGTTTTGGAGGGACTCTATGATGATGGAAGACTATGGAATTTTTGGAGATATAGTGGTTTTTGACACAACGTATAGAACAAACAGGTATAACCTAATTTGTGGTCCAATAGTTGGAATAAACAACCACTGGAACAATTGCATGTTTGGTTGTGCATTCATAGGAGATGAAAAGATTGAGTCGTTTGTGTGGCTTCTACAAACTTTCAAAAAGTCAATGGGGGGAAAAAGTCCAATATCAATCTTTACAGATCAAGATGCAGCAATGAACAATGCCATTAATCAGGTAAAAATCCAAGATTTATTCTTTTCAGAGTCCTTAACTTTAACTTCATATTCCTCCACTTTAAGTTCATAGTCCTTAACTTTAACTTCCAAATCTTTCACTTTAAGTTCAGAATCCTTAAATTTAAATTTAGAAATCTTAACTTTAATTTTAGAATCCTAAAGTTTAAATTAAGAATACTTAACCTTAACCTTAAGATCCTTAACTTTAACTTTAACTTTAAAATTCTTAACTTTAACTTCAATATTCTTAACTTTAACTTTAAAAATCTCAACTTTTAAGATTGGGTTGTATATGCAGGTCTTTCCAGATTCAAGACACAGATTATGTGTATGGCATTTGCATCAGAATGCTATTACCAGATTTGGGGCATTGAAACGAGATCCAACTTTTAAGAAGACATTCAACTATTGCTTGTATAAGTGTGTCACAGTAGTTGAATTTGAAACCAATTGGAGATCAATGCTGCAACAATATGAGCTGATAGGGGAAGAGTGGTTTACAAATGTATACGATTTGAGAGAAAAATGGTGCCCTGCGCTAAGCAAAGACTTCTTTTCAGCTGGGATTTTGTCTTCACAACGAAGTGAAAGCACTAATCACGCCATCGGATTTAGAGCAAACAGAACAACCAGTTTAACTGATTTCTATAGATTGTTCAAAGGTACAATACAACGTTGGAGAAGTACAGAAAAGCAAGCTGAATTCTCTTGTATTAAATCGGTTCCATCCTCGGCTTTACCACTATCTGGATTGCTGAAACATGCATCAGAAGTTTACACGTTGTCACTATTCAGAGACTTTGAGGAGGAATTTGGATATTCAATTGCAACAACAGCAAAATTAATTTGGAAACAAGGTAAATATCAGAATTTAAAGTTTCCATTTTTGAAAAATTATAAAGTTAGTCTTTTTACTGTAAAAGTTATGCCTTTTTTTAATAAAAGTTGATAAACTGAAATATAAAGTTTATTAACTTTTACTTCACCAGGGCTAACTTTTATACATATTTTCATAACTTTAAGTAAAAAGTTTAGGTTTTTTGTTTTAAAAGTTAAGATTTTGAAGTTAAAGTTTAGGCATCTGAAGCTAAAGTCAGGTTTTTTGTTTTTAAAGTTATGTAACTTGAAAAATTAAGTTTTTATAACTTTAAGTACACCAGGGCTAACTTTTATATTGACTTTCCTAAATTTAAAACATGGTACTACTAATGTAGAAAATACTGAGTTCTATGATGTGTCCATTGATGAAGAACCTTGGTCTGCACAAAGAGTAACATACATCCACGAGAGCCAAACAGTATCATGTACGTGTAAAAACTTTGAAGCTTCGGGATGGTTGTTCTACCACTGCATTAGGATATTGCACCTTCATTCGGTTAACCGGATTCCAGAACAGTACATCAAAAAGAGGTGGACAAAATCTGCCAAGTCATCAGTTTGGAACAAATTAGAAAATGAAAAACCAGAAGAGGTGCAGTACACACCTTGGCGCCAAACCATGGCTAGGAAATACTACAACCTTATCTTGAAAAGCCAATCAAATGAGGAGACAAGAACCCTTATGGAGGATGGTTATGCCGCTAGTGTGTCTCTGGTTGATGAACTTCTAACGTAATTAAATGTTTCAAACACTAACGACGCTTCAACCACAGAAACAAGTGCAACAGCAGCACCTGAAACAAGTGCAACAGCAGCACCTGAAACAAATGCAACAGCAGTATATGAAACAAACTTAGCACCAGCAGGTAAAAGTTAATTGTTTTTTGGTTAAAGTTAAGATATTCCCTGTTAAAGTTAAGTTAGAGATGACGAAAGTATGTCTTAACTTTAGAATAAATTTCATAACTTTAACCTACAGAACCACAACTTTAAACCAAAAAAACTATAATGTGTGAAATAAAAACATATTAGAACTCAAATTTTCTTAAAAAGGAAAATATGTAAAAGTTACAATTTTATAAGTAAAAGTTAGGGTTTTATATGTTAAAGTTTGGGTTTTATAAGTAAAAGTTATGATACAGTATGTTAAATGTTTGTAGGTACTCATGCAACAACAACAAGTGATACAAGTGTACAACAAGCAACAAGTTCTGAACCTGCAACAAACACAGCAACTGAACCTCCTATGGTGTTGGATCCTGAACGTTGCACAACAAAAGGAAGGAACAAAAGACCACGAGGACCATTTGTCAAAAAGAAGAAGGGAAAAACTGCAGCGCCTCCAACAGCAGACTTTGGAACAATAACTCCAAATTTGAGATTATTTTGATTCTTTTAATGTTTCTTATCAAAAATAGAATTTAATTTTTTATTAAAGTTAAAGTTAAGGTTTATGAAGTTAAAGTTTAACATTCTGAAGTTAAAGTTGACTAGACTTGAGAACTTGGTAAAAGTTTGTTTTTACATTGAAAGTTTGAATATATACATTAAAATTTAGTGAAGTATAATATTTCTCTGAAGTGTATATATCTTTTAATCTGTCTTTTGTTCAAAACTGTAAAAGTTGAGATTTATATATTAAAACTCAGGCTTGATATAGTAAAAGTTGAGGTATATTTGCTTAACTTTTAGCATTAAATTAACAACTTCTAATATGTTACGTAACTTTTTCTAAACATCGCCAAAACCCATGTTACTTGGACTGACTTGGATACGTGTCCAAGTGTCTAACCTAGATAAATTGTGAATTTTTTTTTCGGATTTAAGTTGAAAATAAAGTTTCAAAGTGCATGGATACTTAACGTACAATGAAGAATTGAAGTAATATACCAAAAACCAATATTATACTTAAAGTTGAGAGTTTTGTACTTAAAGTTACCATTTTTGTAATAAAAGTTAGATAAACTAATATTAAATTTTCTTAACTATTTCAATAACTGGGCTAACTTTAACTATGATAATCTTAACTTTAAGCATAGAACCAACAACTTTAAATACATGTTTCAGAATCCTAAACTTTAACTTTAGAACCCTCAACTTTAACTCTAAACCCTCAACTTTAACTCAATTATCCTAAACTTTAACTACAGAATCCTAAACTTTAACTTTAGAACCCTCAACTTTAACTCTAAAACCCTAACTTTAACTCTATAATCCTCAACTTTAACTCAATTATCCTAAACTTTAACTACAGAATCCTAAACTTTAACTTTAGAACCCTCAACTTTAACTCTAAACCCTCAACTTTAACTCAATTATCCTAAACTTTAAGCCTAAACTTTAACTTTAGAACCCTCAACTTTAACTCTAAAACCCTAACTTTAACTCTATAATCCTCAACTTTAACTTAATTATCCTAAACTTTAACTGCAGAATCCTAAACTTTAACTTTAGAACCTTCAACTTTAACTCTAAAACCCTAACTTTAACTCTATAATCCTCAACTTTAACTCAATTATCCTCAATTTTAACTCAGAATCCTAAACTTTAACTTTGGATTCCTTAACTTTAACTTCAAATGCCTAAACTTTAACTTTAAAATCTTAAACTTTAAGTTCAGAAACCTTAATTATAACTTCAGACTCCAAAACTTCAACTTCAGATGCTTAAACTTTAACAACAGAATCCTAAACTTTAACTTAAGAACCCTCAACTTTAACTAAATTATCCTAAACTTTTACAGAAACTGAACATCACCAAAAACCAATGTTATACTTAAAGTTGATCTTAACTATAACAATAACAAGGCTAACTTTAATTATAATATTCTTAACTTTAACCATAGAATCAACAACTTTAAAAATACATGTTTCTATGTTCTACTGAACATCACCAAAAACCAAAATTATATGCCATATATACATAAAAATGGCATTATACTCTAGAGAAATATTTTTGTGAAAATGTAAAAGTTAAGATTATTGTACTTAAAGTTTTGATCAACTTTAAAACTAATATTAAAATTTCATGCTGCAGGTTTCTTTGCCGTCCGTTTGGTAGGAGCTTGCTTCTTCTCTGGTGGTCCTACATTTTCGGGGGCAGATGCATCTGATACATTCCTTTTAAGATGTTTTCTTGAAGTAAAAGTCTTCAACGGTTGTTTGTTGCCCTCTGCCGCATTATCATTCACATCTGCCACATTGTTATTCACCTCTGCCATATTACCCTCTGGTTTCTCGTTCTCATTGGCATTCTCCTCTGCAATATTACCCTCTGGTTTCTTGTTCTCATTGGCATTCTCCTCTGCTTTCTTTTCAAGTTCCTTCTCCTTTTTGGCAGCTTCTCTCTTCAACTTCTTATCGTCTGCCAATTTTTTCTTCCTCCTGGTTACCACATGTGGATAGACATCTACTCGTTTGGAATTGAAATCAGCAAGATTATTGAGAACTTCTGCCCGTTTGTCATTCATGTCAGATAACACAAGTGTGGCACATATTTCGGCACGCAGAACAATCCTTTTACGAGGCTTTATTGTTTGAAAAAAAAAGAATAACATTATCAACATCATTTTAAATTCCAAAATAAATAAGGCTAATAAAAGTTAAGCAAATTGCAGTAAAAGTTAGGAATTTTGACTTAAAAGTTATGATTCGAAAAAATTCTAACCTCTTTCAAATCAGGACAGCTACATTTGATTCCTTCAAATGTCAACATACTAATCATCGTATAAATTCCACAGTCAAGGTCAGAACCTTTTGCAGTCTTCCAATCAAACTCAACCTCCTCCATGGGGTACGTTCCAATATCACCTTCATCATTATTGCCTCTATCATCAAGGAAAGTACCCAGGAGATCACACTGAAAACAATATTAAACACATTTATTGGTTTGTAACAGAAAAAAGAAAGTTGAACCGGTAATTCAACATTATTAAATTGACTAGAGGTAATTACCAGAACTGTTGAAAAACTTTCCAACTCAATGATTTGAGCTTCATCATACACAAGATTGTCCACGTGTTGCATCGTTTTGGTTTTCAAATTCAACACAAATAGGAAAAAATGGCGTTCTCGAAAAAAAGGAACAAAAACCTACAAAAACAAAACATATTGTGATGTTAATAGATACACAAAAACTTAAACTAGTGAAAGTAAACTTTAACTTCAGAATCCTAAACTTTAACTTTGGATACCTTAACTTTAACTTCAAATGCCAAAACTTTAACTTTAAAATCTTAAACTTTAAGTTCAGATACCTTAATTATACCTTCAGACTCCAAAACTTTAACTTCAGGTCTAAACTTTAACAACAGAATGCTAAACTTTAACTTTAGAACCCTCAACTTTAACTCTAAAATCCTCAACTTTAACTCAATTATCATAAACTTTAACTTCAGAAACCTTAACTTTAACTTTAGAATCCTAAAATTTAACTTCAGAAAAATCACTACTACAAAATAGGCTTATAGCAACGCCCTTTTATGCAACAGTTTCAATGGCGTTGCTATATCATACTTATTGCAACAGTTAAATAATTATTAATTTGAGTAGACTTTAACTTTAGAAAAGTGTTACTATAGAAAATCTATTGCAACAGTTGTATAATTTAATTATTTATTGCAACAGATTATTTATATAATATTTTGATGAAATATTGCAACGGTTTTTTTTGTCAAATATCTAAACAACATTAAAAATTAAAAATCAAAAATTAAAAATGCTGAAAAGTTTTTGGAACTTTTTGTTGAGCGCTAATTATTTTTGGTTTCCCTCCTTCAATCCCAAACCCTTACGTTTCACCCCAAAGTCCCAAACCCTTCTGTTTCACCCAAAGCCTTCGTCTCTTTCGTTGCTTCGTTCTTCTTCTCTGTTCTCTTCCACCTGATTCGTTCTTGTCAATCCTCTCCATCATCGTTTCCCGAAGCCAGGCGAATTGGATATTAGCGTTTCTGAATTAAGAATTGGGTCCTTTGCATCGGAGAAAAGTAGAAACCCGCAAATTGCTTTTGTGAATTGGCTAGAAGGACATACAAGGTAAGTTTGTATATATTTCATCGAATTTTGTCTAAAATTTCAGAATTATGCTGCTTAATTAACTGGTTAAAATTGGAATTTTTTTGTGTGGTTTTGAGTCTGTTTCTTAATTCGGGAATTCTGTTGATTTTTATTATGTGCGTATGATTTATTTACAATTTGTTTTTGTTGATTCCACAATATCAATCAACTGTATTATCGATCGATGGTTATTTTTGGATGATTTTATTCTGAATTTTGGTACTTTCCGCTGTAATTTATTTGTTCTTTAATGTCTCCTTCTTCGTTTTCTGAACTTGTTCCTCTGTGTTCTTACTTCTGTGTATGCAGTTGCATCTATTTCTCTTCTAAATGCAAGTTTGTTTCCTATGAGTTCTTAATCTTAAAATTTCTAATACTAAATGCTACTGCACTATGCTTCAAATTCGGTGTTTCCCTTTTTAGAGTCACAGACCTGATTAGTAATGCCACGAGCAAATAACTTCACATATGATGCTGCTAGTTTTTTTTTTTTTGGGTGCTTGGGTGTTGCTGGTGCGTGGCTGATGGTTTCGTTCTATTCAGGTGTTGGGTGCTAGCTCTTTGATGATGTGTTGTTGTTGGTATAGTCTGATGGATAGGTATGGTAACTGCTGTGTTTTGTGTAGTTGGTTGGGGTTCTGCTGCTTCTGCAGACTGTGCTGTTCTTGCTAGGTTGTGTGTGTTTTGCAGCTGGTTGGGTGTAGCTGTGGTTCTGGGTCTGGGTTTGATGTTGCACTGTTGTTGGGTCTGGTTCTAATGTAGCTGTTGGGTATGCTACTTAACACTGGTTTGTTTGTTCAACTTGATATGTTCTTCTTGTAAGTTGGGTTGCTGTCCTAGTTGGTTGTTATTGAACTATCCATATCTAAGTGAAACAACTACTCTGTATTTTCAGATGTTGGTGTGCAATATTTTGACATCAATAGAAACTATTATTGCTTAGTTTTTTTCCAATCTGATTGCCAGCAGCTTGAATGCGGGGGATATATTTAGGATACGGTTGGGAGAACATGACTGTCTTGGCTACTGTTATCTATTAATTGAAAAGAGTAACTGAGTTGTGATGTAGACAAAGAGAGAAAAGCTCACTTGGGGAATTGCTTTTATTGCAATGTTTTTGTGTATCGTGTATGTTGTTAAGGATACTAATTAATTAATTCCAAGTAAAACCATAGTGTCGATTCCCTATTTTACTTATTTATGACTCTGTTCTTGTTTTTATATGCTCGATCAATATCATACTCTCTAATTCAACAATAATGATTCTGAACTTGGTTTTTGGTACTTGTTATTTTGGAATTGATTTTTTGATTTTGAAATTCTGCTATGAAGCAGCCCTTCCGTTAAGCTGGTGCAGACTGAGCACATTTTGACTGCTGTTGGTTTTGGGCAAAAATTCTCTTGGAATCAAAGGTACTTCCACTCATTGATTTGTGCTTTCTTTATTGGGTTTTTGACTAACTTTATCGTTTTGATTATTTTTTGGTTTGTTGTAACTGAAATTACTTGTTATTTAAATTGGTTGTAACTTAAGTTACTCGTTATTTTTGCCCATAATTATTTTGGTATCTATGTTGAAGTTGATGTTTTGAATTGATTCCCTATTCTACTTCTTATGCCCTTTTCCTGTTTTTGTATGCTCTAGATCTCTTGACTTTTTATAGACTTTTTTGTGATCTATAGACTTTTTTTTGTGTAATTTAGGCATTGTCGTTGTGAAATATATTTAACAATGGATCAAAATTGGATGAACTTCCCTAGAGGGTCAGAAGGTTTTAAAGCTGCTTTGAATATTTTTCTTGATGGTTATTTTGCAAAGGATGCTATTGGAGGACAAACCTTTTGCCCTTGTAAAAAGTGTTCTAGGCGTTTTTGCCATTCTAGAGACGTCATTTATGATCATTTGATTGTTGACGGATTTGTAAAGGGATTCAGGGAGTGGGTCGTTCAAAGGGAAGCATCTTCATCTACAAGTAACGATATGTCTGGAATTAATGATCAAAATACATATGATGATATCGATGGTTTATTACATGATACTTTTATTGAGGTGGAAGAAGGTTTAGATGGAGATCAAGGTGTTCCAAGTGAGCCAAATGAGGAGGCTAGAAAGTTTTATAAGCTAGTAGAAGAAGGGAAGCAAGAGCTTTATCCGGGTTGTAAAACTTTCTCAATGTTATCCTTCATAATCCGTTTATTTCTCTTCCAGGTCCTTAATGGCTTAAGCAATGCGGCCTTTGGGGATCTCTTAGAGTTATTAAGAGAGGCGTTTCCTATGGCTCGACTTCCAAAATCCTATAACGAATCTAAGAATATAATCAAGGATTTGGGTCTTGATTATAAAAAGATACATGCTTGTCCCAACGATTGCATTCTTTACAGGAAGGAGTATGAAGGAGCTGATGTTTGTCCCAAGTGTGAAACATCAAGGTGGAAGTCTAAGAACGTCCCTGCAAAGGTTTTGAGGCATTTTCCTTTGAAGCCTAGACTCCAAAGACTTTTCATGTGTTCTAAAACAGCTGAGTCAATGGTTTGGCATGATAAAGAGCGAACAAAAGATGACAAAATTAGACATCCAGCAGATGCACAATCTTGGAAGGACTTTGATGAGACGTATCCTGACTTTAAAAAGGAACCAAGAAATGTTCGACTAGCTCTTGCCAGCGATGGATTTAATCCATTTCGAACTATGAGTGTTGCTCATAGCACATGGCCTGTTGTGTTGATTAATTATAACCTTCCACCCTGGTTTTCTATGAAACCTGAATATTTTATGCTGTCTTTGTTAATTTCGGGCCCTAAGTCTCCTGGAAATGACATAGATGTTTATTTGCAACCGTTGATTGATGAACTGAAGGAATTATGGGAGTATGGGGTTGAGACATATGATGCATTTAAAAAGCAATCATTTCAATTGCATGCTGCTTTAATGGGGACGATAAATGATTTCCCGGCTTACGCTATGTTATCTGGATGGTCTACTAAAGGAAATTATGCATGTCCTAATTGTAACCATGATGTGACACCGAAATATTTGCCTCACAGCAAAAAAAATTGTTATATGGACACCCGTAGGCTTCTTGATGCAAGTCATCCATGGCGAAAGGATAAGAAATCATTTAATGGAGAAACAGAGGATAGGTGTGGACCTTCTCCGTTATCAGGCACTGACCTAGTAAATGAGTTAGAGAACTTTGTAAATGATTTCGGGAAACCAAAGAAAGGTGGAGGAAGTAAAGGTCCATGGAAAAAGAAACCAGCTTTTCTTCAATTGTCATATTGGCCTAATATCAAATGTCGTCATAATCTTGACGTCATGCATATTGAGAAAAATGTTTTTGACAATATTGTTGGCACGTTGTTAGACATTCCAGGAAAGTCTAAGGACCACAACAATGCGCGTCTTGATTTAGTGGCCCTTGGCCTAAAGCCACATCTCCACCCTTATCTTTCTGATGATGGCAACCACATGTTATTTCCACCGGCACCTTATACAATGGGTAATGAAGAGAAGGATTTGTTCCTTAAAGTTATTAAAGAAACAAAGTTACCTTCTGGGTATGCATCGAATATAGGGAGATGTGTACAAGTTAAAGAAAGAAAGTTTGCTGGTTACAAAACTCATGATGCACACGTTGTGCTTCATCACTTGCTTCAAGTTGCTGTTAGAAAAACATTGCCAAAAACTGTAGCAGTACCTTTGATTAGATTGGGTAATTTTTTTCGGGGTATATGTAGTAAAATTGTCGATCTTAAAGAATTAGATAGATTAGCATCTGAAGTGGTTGATGTAATTTGTCAATTCGAAATGATATTTCCTCCTGCTTTCTTTGATATTATGATGCATTTACCCGTTCATTTAGTAGAGGAAATCAAATTTGGTGGACCTGTGCAATATCGATGGATGTACTTTATTGAGAGGTATCTTGGTAGGTTGAAGTCATATGTCCGAAATAGGAGTAACCCCGAAGGAAGCATAGCAGAAGGGTATATGATGGAAGAATGCTTGACTTTCATTTCTCGATATTTACGTGAAGGTGTAAACACTAGACTGGACAGAAGATGTGCTAGGAATTTCGGGGTGGCTGATAGGGATGAGGAATCATCTATTTTTCCTAAGATAGGATATCCTCCTGGAGGAAAAGGGAAAAGAAAAGGGAAGGGATTTACTTTGGATTTTCAAAGTTTGAAGCAAGCTCATAGATATATCATCTTCAATTGCGGCGATGTTACAGTGGAAACTTATATCAAGTAAGATGTTATAAATATTCTTTATTTACTTCATTTTTATTTTAATAATGACTTATACATTTTTATTCTTCAAATTTAGAGAACACCAAACTTGGGTGAATAGCCAGGGTCGAAAGCGTAGATGGGATACCGCACAAAGTCATAGTAGAGATTTTATTGTTTGGTTTCAGGAAAAGGTTCAAATGGAACAAGTTAATGGTGACATTTTTTGGTTGTCTAAGGGTCCTAATCCTAAGGCCAGGAGGTACACTGGATATTGTATTAATGGTTATAAGTTTTACACAAGAGAGCGCGACTCAAGAGTAAAGACGCAAAACAGCGGAGTCACTTTAACAGCCTTGACTTCAAGTTTTGCTAGCTCAAGGGACCGAAATCCTGTAGATGGAGATGTTACCTACTATGGTGTTATAGAAGAAATTATTGAATTAGACTTTTGGTCTCAATTCAGTGTTGTGTTATTTAAGTGTGATTGGTTCCTTGGTGATGTCGATGAGTGTGGGCTTACATATGTCAATTTCAAGAAGAAATGTTCCAAAGATGATCCTTTTGTATTGGCTTCTCAAGTTCAACAAGTTTACTTCTCCCAAGATCCAGTTGAAAATGATATTCAGTATGTTATGCAGGATGTTCCAAGAGATCTTTTTGATTTTGAGGAAGAGCTTAATAAGGAAACATATTGGGAGGATCCTGTTGATTTCAATTGTAATGGCATGCCTCATGTTGATGCAAATGATATTCATGCAAGAGCCGGTGGTGAAGTACGATCTATAAACATAAGTGATTTGTTAGATGTTCCGGCCGAGCCTGAAGTTGACTCTGACCATGATGATACGGATTGGGATTGGATGCTTGCTATTGAGGATATCCCGATTCCTGAGTCATAGGGGTTACCTAAGGATAACAAATCCAATCAGTTTTAGTTTCTTTAATATACTTTTTATATACTTTTTTGGTAATATTTGGATAAGGGAATGCGTTTGAACCTTTTAATTTTTGTTGTTGAAGATACCCCAAAGATGAGTTTGAACCTTTTGATGTTCCTGGTCTGCTTAGTTCTATTTTTTGTGCTTAGGTTATTTTTAGTGCTTAGTTTTATTTTTTCAGCTTCTTTGTTGAGTAATGTTCTGCCTACTTATAACCTTAAATGTTGACTTTGTGTGTTTTGTTCCAAAATCGACCATGCTGGCTGCTGTTTTCTGATTTGTTGTTTATTCCGAGTTCTTCGGTTCTGGTAGTCAGGTCCGCCTGCTTACTTAGTTCCGCTTTTTTGTGGTGGTTAGTTATAATGTACTACTAATGTACTGATGTGTTTTGATATTGTTTGTATAGCTTTTAGGCTAGCTTGCAACTTGGTTTTGTTATTGTTTGTATAGGTTTTAGGCTAGCTTGCAACTTGGTTTTGTTATTGCTTCCAAATTTATCAATCGAGTACAATAGCAGCACATCCATAAACTTAATGCAGCAGCAATTCTAATGATCATTTACATTTTCTTCTCAAATGCCCCTGTTCTAATTTAACCTTGATCCTGAAAATTAGTAGGCAATCTACCTCAAATATTAGTTGGAACTTAGAAGGCTGACAATCAAGGCATTCCAACAGCATGACAGACTTAGACCTAGTAACTTTGGAAACTTGTAGAATAGATATGCTGCAGACACCAACTACTCAATTGCCCTGCTGAAAATCTATCATGGACTTTTTTAGTTCGTTTTTGCATCTTCTCCTGGAGTACACTAGTATTGCACTGAAAATTAAATTCTAATACTTCCTGTGCTGTGGTTTCTAAGATTCAAAAATTCTAATAACACTAGTATAGCACTGAAAATTAAATTCTAATGTCTAGTTTCTTTTCTTCTTTCTTTATGCACTGTAATTGGTGCGTTGTATTTCTGTGGTAATATTACAGTCTCTGTGGCTGTCTTGAATTTTGAGATTTCTGATTTGTCTCTCTTTTGTGAAATATTCAGAGATTTTATTATATTCTGCTTGTGTCATGTCGTCAAACCATTGTTCTAAAAGGTTTACTTATTTTTCCAATATGGATGCCTACAATTCGTTTATTTTCTTTTCATCCCTCGAACTAATCTTTTGAATATTTGTTTGTTTTTGTTTGCATTATTGCAGTAGAAAATGGCAAAGAATGGAAACCAAAAAGCTGACAGAAGCTCAACTACAACTGCATTAGCACCGTATGAGAAAATAAGGTCCATGACCATAGAAAAGAATGCCCAAAAATTTAGAGACCTCGGGTTATTTGATATTGCTCAACAAATGCGGGATAAAAATAAACGTTTTGCAAAAGGAAAGGAGAATGTCAATTGTAACCAAGATGATCAAGACTATGTACCTGAAAATGATCATGACTCTAATGATGATGAGGTGGAGATTTCTCGAGTGAAAAAGGTGGCAACTGAAGCCACAACCAATTCCGCAGCAAAATCTATACCAAAAAAGGTTTTACTTTCCAATTATCATTCTTCTTTTTTGTGTCTAGTGTTCTGAATTTCTGAATTTTGTTCTACTTGGTTCTGTTTTTGCTTGGTTCTGTTTTGTGCTTGGTTCTTTTACTGAATCACTTATTGGAGATCGCCTTAGTTGCTATCTCCATGTACCTCTCAAAGCTGAATATGGCTCCAAGTCAAGACATTAGACACTGCAGTTAGACCGCCAAAATCTGACAACAATTACAGATGAAATTCTATGTCAATTTTATAACAAAACAGACATAGTGTCTGCTAAAAATTAACCTGATCAAACACTTTAACAACTGAACAAGTTACAGACGTGCCCAGACATTTAGCCAATGTTCTACTCCGTATTATTTAACATCACCTAACACTTTGTATAAGCATGTCATTGCAAGGAGCCCAAATAGGCCTCCCATCAGGTTACCCCTATTACTGATATACTGTATTTTCTTCCTTTCTGATCTGATTTCCAGCAGTCATTCACATGAAAATGGATGTTGATAACTTTCTAGTTTGTGCATTAAGTGATGGTGCATGCCTGCCTTCAATTCCATGTTTCAAGAATTTTACAAATATAAAAGGTGATGCAAATGATGGCATATACATTTATGATTACGTGAAATTTTAAAAGAAAATTAAATGCAAATGTATTTTAAGTAAGTGCCTTTATTCAATGATTGGCAAATAAAACAAACAAGACTTAGGATTAGTAATCACCACTTGGAAGCAGAGTTACCTGGTTCGTGGTTCGCTTCGGTACGGGGTACGGGTTCGGGTTCGCGGTTCGCGGGTAGCTGATTTTCGGTTCGAGAGAGGTTTATGGGATTTTTTTTGTGTGTGTGTGTGTGTGTGTTTTAGTGTCATTCAAATTGAGGCCTAAATTCTTAAGTACTCGTACAACCAGAACTAGCTGATCTGTGCAGACTGCAGAGTCTGACTTTTAGTAATTTTCTAAGCATGGGATATTGATCAAACATTTAATAATTAATACTGATGCTCAAAAATAAGTCAACTAAATAAAATTCAATAGATAAAAAACTAAAAACAAAGAAGATTAAACAAACAAAGAAGTTTAAATACTCTACTGCATAAACATTAAACAAACAAAGTACTTAAAAAACAAAGAACGTTAAACAAACTAAGAAGTAATTAAAAAGCAAAGATCCTCTACTGCCATGAATTCTAAACAACAAAGAACTCTACTGCATGAACATTAAACAAACAAATAATTCTACTACTGCATCTGTTTCTTCCCCTTCCCCTTTGCCTTCTGACTTTTTATTTCACTTGCTTCCACCTTTATTCTTTTATATGGGTTATCTATTATCGTGAGATCCTCTTCATCTTCAACATTTGAATCCAATCCAGTCCATCTCATGTCTTCTAATTCAGCAGGTGAGTCTTCAAGACAAGAATTTTCAGGATCAATATCCCATTTTCTAGAGGGACCTTGCTTGTAACTTTCAGAGAACCTAGACAAAAGACGAAGATTAGAATGGATGTAAACTAACTTATCTGCCGTTGAACAATTTAATCTGTTTCTTTTCAAGCTATGAACAAACCCGAATGTACTCCAAGCCCTCTCTGCCGAAGAGCTACTAATGGGTTGAGCTAACACCTTCTTAGCCACCTCTGCCAATTTGGGAGTTTGTGATCCATACATAGACCACCAATCAATAGCTTCCATGGTGACAGCATCCATTTGGGCTTGTGGCAGTGAGTATATCCCTTTCTTCAACTGAAATTCAGTAAATTGATCACGTAACTTTTTTTCTTCATATTTGTCTTCAGTTATTTTCCCAAATGCTTCCATACAACCCATAACCACCTCTTTATCAAGATTAGGAGCCCTTCTAGTATACCCCCCAGGAGTAGGAGATTCTAAGTAAATCTTGTCATAAAAACGAGGTGAAAGAGCAAAACCTAAACAATGGAGAGGAATGGTCATCTTATCCCACCTTGTTACCAATACTGTTTCTACTTTAGCAAACTCAGAGACATATTTGCTATCCCTCATAATATCTTTTATTTCACCAATCATGTTATCCATTCTCTCATATATTTCCCCCATCTTAGGACCATCACCATCACAGAACTTCAGTAATTTGTAAAGTGGTTTGGTGAAACTTACAATTTCTTGAGCTTCACTCCAAAAATGTGGATCTTGAATAGTTCTTGTTATCAATTCACCCATAGCTCTTGTATCTGCATCTTGTCTCTTCAACCACTCTCTACATGCCTTGAAAACAATAGTAGTTTCAAGTGCCTCTCTACAAGAGAGTAACCCCTTCAACATTATGTAGTGACTGCCAAATCTGGTCTTTCTGCATCTTTAACTTTCTGCATCACCTTTCTATATGCATCACGGTTGTTCAGCAGTGCAGAACAACGTTTAACGTCTGCTTTTATGCCGGGGCGCGATCCAAAAATATGGACATGCATTCTGGTATAGGAGCTTTTATGTGTTTCCTTGCAATGGTTGCAAGTCCACCACTTTGAACCTCCTGGATTCTTGCCTTCTACTTTTCTTGACAGGATTGTGATTTCACCATTTAACAAAGGCAGATAACTACGGCTTGTGTTTTTCACCTCCTGTTGTGGTGGAGGCGTTACTTCATCCCCAGAATCATCATCTTCACTTTCGAATCCCATGGCATCATCATTGTAAAGTATGGGATATTGATCTTCTTCTTCTTCTACTGGTTGTTGACTGACTTTCTTTTTCCCAAAAGCCATGTTAATTTGTAGAATATATTACAGACTTATGTAATCTGTATTACAAAGAAAGAGGAATTAGGTAGAAGCGTCTATATTGGTGTGCCTATATTGTTTATGGTTGATTCATTATATACCGTGAGAGTTGTGTAGTTTCCTTAAACCTTTGGAGTGAAATCAGTCAATCAGATCACCAGGCTTTCTTTTTTTTCCAAATCTGCCGATGATAAGAGTCCTAATTTCTTCAACTGGTTGTTTATATTATGTAAAGATTTAGGTGCAAAGATTTATTCCTTCTTTTTGTCCCCTTATTATGCGTAACAAATGGCTTATTATGCTTAACATACAAAATAGTAATGATTTTTCTTCCCTTAGACTCTGACTCTGACTTGTTTATGGGATTTTGTTATACAAAATAGGTTCGCGGAGGTTAGGAGCGAACCAGGTAACTCTGCTTGGAAGAATCACAGGGATTTGGCGTTGTACAGAAGGAAACTAGGAAATGTCTGTTTAATGTCTGTTAAAAATCAAATTAAAAATCAGTATATTGTCTGTTTTGAATCAGTATACATAATGTCTGTTTCATGTGTCGTATAGTATTTACTATTGAAAACAAGTAACAACCAGTATTCTAGACTTCTAGCCTTGACAGGAAACTAGGAAATAAGGTTGCACCACTCAGTATAATGTCCTTATGTTTGTCACGCTCCACTCATGTTGCGTGTGTGCCAGACCGACAAAAAAAATTATGTTGGTGTTATTTTTGTTACTGACAATTTATTTTCTTGGTGTTAGAAGGCAAGGACGAGAGAACAACCACCTAGGAAGAATAAGAAGCAACCATTGTGCCCATCGATGGCAATGGATGATTTCCTTTTGACTGAACAACAAATGGATCCCGCTCAAGCACTACAGTTACAGCAAGAAGTGCAACGATTGGAACAAGACCGACAAACAGCTAGGCGCCCACTTTCTGCCATTGTTCCAATGGAAAACCAAGGAGAAAGTGATCTCTCACAACAAGGTTATTGTTTTCAAACACCACCTTTTTGGTTCATATCATATATTTTGTTCTGCTAAGTCTTATGATAAAAATGAATAAAAAAGGCTTTATACTGATGACATGTTAAGATAATGGGTGTTTCAGTGTTCTATAACTGTGTGTCATGTGTCATGCAACAGCAAGCTGGAAACTATGGAACATTTGTTTTTTTAGTGTTCAGCTGAGGTGTGGAGCAGAATTCTGTGATTGATTGGCAGAGACAGTTTGATAAGGGGGAGCATAATTCTGTGTCTTATTATTTTTTTAAATTACCTGAAGGTCTTAAACTGGTAGATGGGTCTTATTATTCTTTAGTTTCAAACCAGATTTTTTTTCTTTGACATGATTAGAGTCAGAAGGCAAAGCATGCAAAAGTTGTATAATCCACTATCCCCATGACTTTTTCATACAATCATTTATCTTAGTTAAAAAAGTGGAAACATACCAAGGCCGAAATCACCAATTTTAATGTTATTCCGAGCATGAAAGAATATGTTATTTGGCGTCAAGTCACGATGAATGATTCTATGCCGTGTATGTGTACTAATGGCAGGTCCTAAAAAGAAAGGTCGAGGCCCGACAAATTTGTTTGATGTCCATGCTCGCAAATGGGAAGACCGTATTGCTATTTATTGTAATGAGAAAGGACAACCAGTTGGACCTGAAAAGGCGAGGAAAGAGCTAACCAGATTCTTAGGAACCATTGCTCATGACTACAATTGGGCTCCCTTGACTTATACAAATTGGAAATCAGTTCCAAATAAGGATAAAATATGGGAATTCGTGAATGTAAGCTTCATTGTCTTACTTTACTAGCTCGATCCTTACACTTTAATTCTTTCCTTTTTATGTTATTTGTTATATTTTGATGTATAACAAAAAAATCATTATTTTAGAGCAAGTACATCCTTCCACCTGAATCTCAAGATTGGGTAATGGACACCCTTGATCAATCTTGGAGAGGATTCAAATGTGCGCTGAAAAAAAAACATTATTATAAGTATGACAATCTTGAAGATAGATTGAATGATGTTCCAGAAAGAGTGCCCGAAGAACACTACAAGACGCTCCTAGCTTATTGGGAGACGACCGCAGCAAAGGTACTAAATGATTATGATTTTGCTCTACTTTCATGCTCATTATTTGTTTTTTCTTTTGTTAAGCTTGGAGTCATATTAGGATGCTGCCTAGATATTTTTTTTGATTTTCTTTCGATTTTCTTTCATGTTTGGTATGTCTGGTACCCTGCTGGATATAACAGAAATAATGCTACTTAGTATTACTGTTTATACAATTTGGAGGGAGATGAATCTCAGGCGTTTTCAGAATGTACAAACTGATGAATCTCTATTACTGAAGCAGATTCAGCTCAATACTTATATCAGATGCCTCCACTATCCTAAACTCTCTGGCTTAGTGCCTTAATTTTGGTCTCTGCTGGTTGAGTTTTGCTTCTGTTCGTTTAGTTGCGGACACAGTTCTGTTGCTTCTGCAGGGGCTTTTGGGTAGTGCTGGTCTGGTTTCAGGCTGCTAGCTTTGGCAGGCTGCAAATGTTGTTCTGTTGTGTCTGCATTCAGTTTTGTTTGTGTTGTCTTATTCCTGGTTTTCTCCCTGGATCTGGTGTTTAGGTGCAGTCAGTCTGTTTTCTTAGTTCAGCTAGTGTTTCTGCTGAGTGCGGTTTGTTTGCTGTTGGCTAGTGCTCTAGTTCCTGGTTCAGCGTGTGTTGATGGGCTTCTGGTTAAATTTTGTGTCCTGTTGCTGTTGCTTTATTGTTGTTTACTGCTAGGGATGCGGGTTGTGCTCACGTAGCTTTTGTCTCTTTTGCGTTGTTTGGTTGTTGTGTTGGTTTTTTTTCTTCCCTTTGGTAATAAAATATCTCTATTTTACCCAAAAAAAAAACAAAAAAGAGCAGAATAGTGAATAGTTGGCTTCTTAAAAAATCATCAGATGTTTTTGTATCTTTTAATTTAAAGAAAAGAAAGGTTTGACTATATGATGAAGTGTCTTCATGGTGCATGATTACAATACACCTGCTCATATCCTCATACAACACTCAAAATATAACCTAATTCTCTAAAATTACCTGTTTCAAGATATGCTCATTATTTGTTTTTTCTTTTGTTAGAAAACAAGTTTGCAGAATTCAGAAAATCGTCGAGAACTAGACAACATGCACACAGTTGGTCCTGTTTCTTTCGCCATGAAGCATGAAGAGATGGTGCGATATGCAATTCATATTGAGCTTAATTATAATGGTTTTGTAATGAAAAACTGATATATTTTGTTTTTCTTATAATTCATTTCTTAGTTACGGAAAGATGGTGTTGCACCATCAAAAAGAAAGATGTTTGAAGAGACTCGACGACGAAAGGAAGGAAAAACATATGATCGGCCTTATGATGATACTGAACAGAAGATAGTAATTATTATACAATTCTTGTATTTTAATATACATACAAACTAGCTATTGTATCATACACATTGAATTAACCAACTTATTTTCTTTAATATAGCAAGCAATGAGGAAGTTGGAAGCTTTGCAAGATGGACAAAGCAGTGATTCTCGTAAGGATTCATTTGTTGAAGTAATGGGGAATACACGTCGGGGATCAGAACTGTTAGTTGGACGTGGTGTCACTCGTATGAAGCTGAAGGAGAAGAAAACTAGTACTTCTTTGATTTTACCAGAGGAAGTCATGGAGAACATTAAAACTGCTGTTATTGCTGATGTGCAGAAGGATATAAGTGCTGAAAAAGAAGAGTTAGCAAAAGAAAAGGAAGTCCATGCTGCACAAGTTGCTACAGAAGCTGCTGAAATGCAAAGAAAGTCAAAGGAACTTGAATTAGAGGCCTTAAAACTACAACAAATGCGTAGGGAATTTGAAAGTCAACAAGAGAATATTACTCTTGATGTGATAGCTCTGTCAATTGCACAACTACGCCAAAAAAATCCTAGTTTGACACCTCAAATGATTGCAAAAGCTATAGTGTCAGCCACTGCAGATGGTCCATAGCATATAGGTTTCTTACCTACTGGTATGTTTTCTAATTCATAATATTCCTTCTCCTTATTTTTGTGCACCTGTTCCACAACGCAGTATTTTGCCTTCAAAACGCAGGAATGCTAAATTGTGAAATAATACAAAGAACATCAATAATGATCAAACCTTAGTAGGTTTAGAAAGCTATCATATCAATTCATCAAGGCATTATATATGTTCATGAAATGATTGAAGGTGTACAACAATATGTTCATGCAATAAATTGACAAGTACATATATCTGATCCGGTGGACCAAAGATCAATGGGGTCCATAATATATGTTTGATCGATCCATTTTTGGAGTTGGGTATTCAATATTGGCCCTATTATTAATATGAATTATCGGTTTTTCCCTAAAATGAGAGTTTAGTATAGACGTATAGTTATGGTAGAAAAATGAGAGTTCAGTATAGAAATATAGTTATGGGAAAGTTTATTAATGTATAACCTGTGATTAGTGTGATAAGTCTGTAACCACTTTCTGAAATTCGTGTCTATACATTGAGCCAAGTATATAAAGGAGTACGTACTCCGTAATATGATACGGATTAATGTGATATGGCCACAAAACTAGCTAGTTGTTGATACGAATGATGTATCACGTCATTGCAACTAAGCAAATGCAAGAGAATGTTGTTAACTTAACTTAATCGTTGGTAAATGAAACTGAGAATAGAAAGTATATGTTTTGATTCATTTATGTTTTGGCTTTATCTGTTGAAAGACGAGTCCATGAGAATTGTTTGGATGTCATAAACTGATAACTTTCAACTGCTAACAAATATGGCCCTTTTTTTTATGGGGCAGCAATCACTTGGGTTTTTTTCCAACTAAACAATTGCCCCACTCAGAAAAAGGAATGAGCTTTGAATGGTCCTAATTGGTAATTTCACCATGTACTTGGACGATTTCACCATAATTACTCCATGAATGTCCCTTCTGTTTTGTGCTTTAGCATAAATGCCATAAGGTGCTTATCGCCATATGGGCTGTTGATTGGTGCCTACTGTGTTTGTGAAATGGCATATAGAACCAGTTTTAAGGACTGCATGAAGTTGACCTCTTTTTTCTTTTGTTTTGCAAAAATCTTAGCTTGTTGTATATCATAGGTTGCCTTTGTAAACTTATTTGGTTAACAAGTTCATTCCTATTTTTTAAGGTTTATCTTTTGTCATTCATGTTGAGCTTCTTCTTTCTTAAATATTTGGATTTTGTTCATTGATATTGAATTCTTATTAAAATGTTATACTTGATTTGTTTGTTGTGCAGGATGGTGCATATAGTCAAGAAGTATGAGCTACTTTAAATATGTGGAGATTTATAGGGAACATAAATATTAGACAGGTTTTAAGAAATAAAGCTAACGTATAGAGATTATTGCAGGATTATTTAATTTTAATGGAGGTAGTTTTAGAACATTTTTTGAACCATTCAGACAATTGTAATAGATATTATTATTCTTATGAATTTACAAAATTTTAACTTATTTGTTATGAAAATCTTATTATATGTAGTTGACATTTATTACAGGTATATGGATAACTAAATCCATTGAGAATATAGCTATAGATCAATTGAAAACTTTGTATTACAGGTATATGGATAACTAAATCCATTTGAGAATGTAGCTATAGATCAATTGAAAGCTTTGTATTACAGGTATATGGATAACTAAATCCATTTGAGAATGTAGCTATAGATAAATTGAAAGCATATAATTATAAACTCAATTTAAAGCGTTGCCATAAGCTAAATTGAAACCGTTGCTGTAAGCTCAATTGAAAGTGTTGCCATAAGCGCAATTGAAAGTGTTGCCATAAGCTTAATTGAAAGCGTTACCATAAGCTCGATTGAAAGTGTTGCTATAACTAAAACTAAAAGTGTTGCCATAACTCGATAGAAAATGTTGCTATAGGTACAATTAGATGTGTTACCATAAGTGTAAGTAAGTGTTGCTTTAGTTTTAAACTCCAACCAACAACCAACTAATAAGTGTTGCCTTAAGTTAGCAAAAACCGTTGCCTTAAACGTGTAAATGTTGGCTTAAGTTGTTGAATAACTGTTGCCTTAGGTTAAAAGTGTTGCCTATAAAAAGCGTTGCCTATAGTTAATTATGGCAACAGTTTATCATAATTGTTGCCTAAAACCGGGAAACTGTTGCCATAAACTTATAGCAACGCCCCCTATTGGTAACGGTTTTTTAACCGTTGCTATAGGCCTATTGCAACGGTTAATTGATCTATGGTAACTGTTTATTGCCGTTGCTATAAGCCTATTTTGTAGTAGTGAATTTAATGTTAGAAGTTAAATTTTAGGATTCTAAAGTTAAAGTTAAGGTTTCTGAAGTTAAAGTTAAGGATAATTCAGTTAAAGTTGAAAATTTTAGAACCCTCAACTTTAACTCTAAAATTCTCAACCTTAACTCAATTATGCTAAACTCTAACTTCAGAAACCTTAACTTTAACTTTAGATCCTAAACTTTAACTTCATAAAACTTGACTTTAAATTTAGAATCCTAAACTTTAACAAGGGATGCCTTAACTTTAACTTTATAATCCTTAACTTTAACTTTAAAATCCTTAATTTAATTTTGAGGTGATGCCAAGTAATAACTGACCAGATCAACACAGGTGATGTCAAAGCCATTGTTGTGAATATCACTCCACTCTTTCCAACAAGTTAGAAGCTGATCCATAGCAGCCTCGTTAGTTGAATCTTGCCAAAGAAGTTCCAAAATTTCCTACAAGGGAAAACAAACAAATTAGTACCACACAAACATTTCCTAAAAATACGTTAACTTTTACTAAACTACTACACAATTTAAGAAACTCACACTTTGGCGGACACCAAAACAGAATTTTGAAGGCGGTGAGGCATGCTGCATTTCATTTGCATTTATCATTAATGCCCAACACTCAATAATAGACAAATAGATCTCTTGATCTTCAGCAAGTGACAACATATCCTCTCTTTCAATCATATGTACGGTATCAAACCAGACCAAAGTTTCCCTAAAAAAAAAGTTAAGATTTATTAAGTTAAAGTTATACCTTTTGTACTTAAAGTTAGGACAATGTATTACCCTTCACTTGGTCAAAATTAAGTTACATTATATAAAACAATTAAAAGACTTACTCTGCCTTCACTACCACAGGATCATCCAGAAGGCAATAATCAGCAACTTCTTGATACAACTCGGGCAAACGTTTCATGTTCCTCTTGTAGAAACGCATGAAATGTCCGACAAGGAATGGTTCAGTGTTAACCTTTCCACATGGAATTCCAATTTTAGCCTTGCCATCAGTGAAAGAAGAGTGTATAATGGAATGATAACCGACAGTAGGCACGTAAACTTTTAATTCTTTTGGAGCAGTTTCAGCACTTGGAAGAGGTTGAACACTTGGAAGAGGTTCAACAATTGGAAGAGGTACAACTGGCTGCTCAGATAAGCTTGGTGGTACATCAACCTCCAAAGTTGCGCCTGTAGTAGAATAAATGATTTCTTATCATTTAATGTGAAAAGGTTAAAGTTTTTTTTAGATATTTCTAAGTTTTGAACATATAGTAAACTGAAATAGAGTAAAGTTGCACCTTCATTGGTCGGCTGAGCAAGGCGATGAAAATAGACAACTTGTAAAACCCATAAACAACCACCAACGTTACCCTGGCAGCCTGAAGTTTTATGCTTCCTAATAGCTCGACAAAGTCTCTCATGGACATATCCACACCAATCAAGATTCTTTATTTCATCTACATCCTCAAGAACTTTAACTAAACCCAAATCAGCAGTCCTATTAGCTATAGGAGCTAAGAAAACAGAGAATGCAAACATCACAAATATTCGCTTGAACATTTCTCCACCTTCCACTAATTCACCCATCTTAATCTCCAACAGACGCAATGGACTGGTTGCATTTTTTTTAACTTTAAAGTAGTATCTCCACTGATTTTTCAAACCTACATCCTTAGTCCTAGTGCTGCTATTTACAATAGGATTGTCAGAATGTAATGGGAGAAGAAACACATCATGCACATCACATGGACTAAATATGAATTCCTTTCCAGCTTCAATTTTAAACAACCAACTAACAGGATCAAAATGATCAATCAACCAGGGAAATAATGTTGTATCTAACTTAGAAGTTTGCGTCGGTAAAGATAACAACCAACCGAATCCAATTTCTGAAACAGCCTTAATTTGATTTGAATTGAATGTTTCTATGACAGCTAACAAAGCAGTTGGTCTACACTGGGTACTCAAGTTTGAAGTACTGCAACCCCCATCCAAGCTGAAAAAAAGTTAAATAGGTAAAAGTTAGACTTTTAGCAGTTAAAGTTTGGTTATTAACAGTAAAAGTTAGGTTTCTGATGATGGAAGAATTTCTTAATATTTACAACAAATACCATAAATTTAACCTACATAAGTACAACTTTAATATTTAAAAGAAAAAAGTTGACTTTTAGCAGGTAAAGTTAGGAGAAAAAAGTCAAAATCCTTAACTTTATATTTAGAAATCTTGTTTGTAAGATTTGACTTTAACATCAAAATCCTCAACTTTAACTTCAAAATCCTTAACTTTAACTTCAAAATCCTCAACTTTAAGTTCAGAATCCTTAAACTTTAAATTTAGAAATCTTAACTTTAACTTTAGAATCCTAAACATTTAATTTAGAATCCTTAACTTTAATTTCAAAATCATAAACTTTAACTTTAGGTTCCTTAACTTTAACTTTAAAATTTTTAACTTTAACTTCAAAATTCTTAACTTTGAACTTCAAAAATCATAACATTAACTACAAAATCCTTAACTTTAACGTCAAAATCCTCAACTTGAAGTCCAGAGTCCTTAAAACTTTAATTTCAAAATCATAAACTTTAACTTTAGGATTCTTAACTTTAACTTTAACTACAAAATTCTTAACTTTAACTACAAAAATCGCAACTTTAACTTCAGAGTCCTTAACTTTATAAAACAACTTTAACACAGAAAAGTTCAAATTGAGAAATAAAACAAATTGTAAAACTCACATCTGGACGTCATTTTCTTCATCAACAGGAACATTAGCATCAACCTCAGCCTTAATCCTTGCCTTCTTCCCTTTGGTTTTTATTTCAACCAACTCACTCTTAACCATTACTTTCTTCTCCATGACTCCCGGCTTCTTCTTCCCTTTGCCTGTCGGTTTAACCAAACCAGCATTAACATCCTCGTCCTCGTCCCCGTTCTCGTCCTCTTCCCAGTTCTCGTTCTCGTCCTCATCAGTATTAACATCCTCATCATCTTCATAAACAACATCGTCATCATCGTCATCATATTCCATATTTTCTGAATCTGGATATTGAATGTCATCATCTTCTTGTAAAATCTCCTTCACATTAACAGTTTTACTTCTCGGCATGATTTAATGATGTCAAAATCACTGCAAAAGTTAAACTCCCATTAGATGAAAAATTTGTAAATATAAAAGTAATAGATTTAACTGTTAAAGTTAAGATATTAATAGAAAAGTTAAGTCTTAAATGATTGAAAAATGTCTTAACTTTTATGCCAATTTCCATAACTTTAGTATATAAAACTATAACTTTAACACAACAAAGTACAACAGTGAAATAAAACAGACTGAAAGACTCAATTTAGTTGTAGAAAGGTAAAAACGTGAAAGTTAGACTATTACCAATTAAAGTTAAGTTATTCACAGTTAAAGTTAACTCAATTATCCTAAACTTTAAGTCAATTATCCTAAACTTTAACTACAGAATCCTCAACTTTAACATTAGAACCCTCAACTTTAACATTAGAACCCTCAACTTTAACTCTAAACCCTCAACTTTAACTCAATTATCCTAAACTTTAACTACAGAATCCTAAACTTTAACTTTAGAACCCTCAACTTTAACTCTAAAACCCTAACTTTATCTCTATAATCCTCAACTTTAACTCAATTATCCTAAACTTTAACATCAGAAACCTTGCAACTTTGATACAGATTCAATGATTCAGGTGCTTGCAACTTTGAATACAAAAGTTCTTCACTGTTAGGTGAATAACCTTAACTTATTAACAGATTTATAAACTTTAACATTTATATAACAGAAATTAAAGCACAAAATTGAAATCGCAGCAAAGGAACAAAATCACAGCAAAGAAGCTATCTGTGCAAAGGAACAAAATCGCAGCTAATACAAACGATCGTTGAAGAAAAACCTAAATCAAAACACACAAATACAAATTCGAAACAACACAAACAAAACGCGACATAATTGGAAGAATAATTCAAGTAGAACAACTAAAATAATTAAACCTAATTATCAAAATACGAAAAATCAAAGAAAATAGGTAGAAAACTAACCTGGATGAACTGTCGAGGTAAATGTAGCAAAATCGCGAAGAAATTGCAGAAGAAATCGCAAGAAGTTGCGGTTGAAATGCAGAAGAGAGAAATCGCGGCTGAAATCGCGAAGAAATCGCGCTTGAAATCGCAACAGAAATCGCAGAAGAGGGAGAGAGGAGAGAGAAAAGAGAGAACTGGGAAGATGAATGAAGATCAACTGACTTTCCCAGAAATCGCGTTTCACTTGTTTCACTTCACACGTGGGAATTATTTTGAGTTGCCTAATATGGGCTTGGTGTATAATAATTTATTGTACACCCATTTTAAACAAGATTTTTTAATTTATTTAAGGGATACACTTGGTCAGACACGGGTATTAAAAAGAAGAATTGAATGAAATAAAGAAATAAAACAAGTGGGGTTGGATAAATATTTTAATAGGTAAAACTAGTGGGGACCATGTCATTTTAGGTGGTGGGGGTGGATTTTAGTTCTGAAATTATTTGTTTAATAGGGTAGTGGGACATAGGATATATTAGATAGATTATTTAATTAGATGGTGGGGTTGATAAGTTACTAAAAATGGCAAGTGAATCTCTTAAATAAATACGGCCGGAAAAGACAAGTGTATCCCTTAAATAAATACGGATGGAGTATCAATTAGAAAACGATGAAAATTGGGTTCAAAACCTCTTGAGTTTAATAAAAGCTCTACAATGTTGTTTTATAGGCCGCTAGTAACCCTTCACTGGAATTACCGGATAATAACCAATGCCATGCATCACTTATTTAAAAGCACACTGCAACTAACATAATTGTAAACTGGCATAGTTGATGCGTCACCTTTGTAATATTAACTTGATGTTGCTGTTTGATTGTTTTTTTTTTCCTTTTTTAAATTTTTAAAATGAGTTACTGCATTTAATCAATTAGCATAAAAATATACAGCATGATTGTTTGTTCAATCAGCTCCACTCCTTATGGCAGCAAAAATACAGGCAATTATAGCACAATTACTACTTAGTGAGCTAGTTTCCAAAAAAGAAATGTCATTAGTACTAGATATATCAGTAGAAATGCATGGGGGTGGGGTAATTTCAACTCCCTGATGCAAAAGACCCAGCCGGTCCTTGGCCTTCTTTGCCACGTGATCCACTTCAATGAGCTGCTCCCTTCTTTTGAATTTCAAAACAGAGGCTTCCTTGGGTTCTTTACAATGCCCTACAATTTCCGCAGAACATACCCTAATATAAGATTATACGTACATAATTTAATCAACCAATTAGTATAGTAAGGAATACATATAATCTGTGACGTGTGTGTTGCGATAATACAAAAATTAGAAAAACTTACCTGATTGATGAATTGATTGATGATCAATTGTTTCGTCGTGGACTCCCGCTGTCCTAATAGACGATTTCTCGCTACCTCCCGGTACAGTAGAAAAGAATGCGGTTGCCCTCCATGATTAGCGCAACTCCAACTTTATGTGCACTCATAAAAACGGATGGAGCCAAAACATATGCCCAAAACCGAGAGTGATTCTGTGTGAGAGAAAAGAATGTGTTTTTCGATTTTTTAGAAAATGTGTTTGTATTTTGTGTTTTGGAATGAACCAAAATTTTGATTAAGTAACCAGAAGAGCAACAATTAAGAAAAAAGGGCAGAAACAAAAAAGATTGTAACGGTAAAAAAAAACGGACATAATTACCAATGTTGTAACCGACGTCATTATGGTTTATTAATCCAACGGTTGCGTAATCAAGTACAGATCCCCTTAACAAGGTTTTAACCAAACAGTCCGGCCGGTACCAAAAAGAATAGGTAAGGCCCACAAGCGACCCACCCCACGTCCGTGCATCCGGCCCACACCCCAAGGCCCGAGGCTCGAGCCAGTCCCGGTCGGTCGGCGCACGCGCGTGTGTGTAATGTGTCCACTCATACCATTCCCACACTTTCTCAAACAAGAGTTACAACCACACCCCAATATATTAACAAGGAGAATATGAAAAGTTCTTACAATGTGGGACATATATATTCCTCTTATTTTATCCTCTTTTCTTTTGTGTTTCCAAACAAGAACTTCCTATAATCCCCCACAGGTTTGACGATGTGGACCGAAAAAGAAAGAAAGAAAGAAGAGAAAGATATTGGTTTTGGGAAAAACAACACAATTGAATAGGTGTCAATGACTTTCGACTTTAATTAACATTTAGTGACATTTGAGCTATGATCTATTTCCTAGCTAGTGACTTTCGTATTAAACTTGATAGGAAGTTAGTGTAGACGCCTACATTTGGTCTACAGCTATAAGCGATAAGTTTGATGATGAAACAAAATGATCACTTGACAAACGCATTCCTAAACAACGAGTGTACTAAGCAAACTGACTCAATTACCCAAACCCTAAGTTTTTATTTATAGTAACTACTATTTATAGTATCTGCCTTATAAGTGCCTGCTAAAAATAGTAAGCCGTCCGAGATAGATTTGCGTCAATGGAGTTTTAATGGCATTCCAATTAAAATTCTAGGACTTATAGGAATTTTAGTTGCATTCCAATCAGAATCCTAAGAAAATATTGAAAAGCATTAAGGAATTCTAATTGTCTTCCGATTAAATTCCTAGAATCCTAAAATTATAGAAAAGGGATTAAATAGAGTTTTATTTGAATAAAATTAGAAAACAATGACTAAAAGAGTTTAATACGACATAAAAAACGAATTTAAATCAGAAAGTCGGGAAAACACATGAAAATTGATTTTGTGCACAAGAAATGTCTTGCGCCTAGGGTCCAATGCAACTAATCACTCGCACAAAAGCTCATGCACAACAATATTCTCACGCGACGATCCTAATATGATTCAAACTCAAATGCTGAACGAATCTGGCGCTAGCTCCTGAGCGTGAGAAATTTCTCATGCCCAGGTGCCACGCGCGAAATGTTCTTTGCGCCTAAGTGCTTTTCAGCGCATCTCAAATTCTAACATTCTCATCTCAAACGAGGCCTAATTCCTTTAAATAGGGCGTCAAAAACGGCCGAGTAAGGGGAACCAATTCATTTTCTAATACTACCCACAAGCTCTAAGCCTAAGCCAAAGGTCCCTGTACGTCCTTATAATCTCTCTATACGTCTGGTAGTTCCGCCGTCTTAACTCTTGTTAAGCGGAACGCTGTCCGTATAAGTGCCCGAATTAAGTCTAGATCCTGCTCAAGAGTCTATTCAAATCGAGGAACGTTCGTTGAATAAAAGGAAAGCGAGTAAAGCCAAGTGGTTAGTTCCTGAGAACCGTAATATAGCATAAACTATATTGTAACGTGCCAGATCTGTTTATCGCTTTAATCACCATTATAAATATGTCAAACCTAATTTGATTAATTATCACGCCTAATAAGATAATCTTTGGACAATACAGATTATTGTTAGGTACCTTAAATCAATCTAAATCACCTTTTGACAATCGTTTGTTAATATTCGTGTATTAAAAGCAAGTCATATTAGTAATGTACCTGTCTCGTTACATTGACCTAGTAAGGACCAGCTATATTGTAACGTGCCAGATCTGTTTATCGCTTTAATCACCATTATAAATATGTCAAACATAATTTGATTAATTATCACACCTAATAAGATAATCTTTGGACAATACGGATTATTGTTAGGTACCTTAAATCAATCTAAATCACCCTTTGACGATCGCTTGTTAATATTCGTGCATTAAAAGCAACTCAGATTAGTAATGTTGTCTAAACGCATGTCCCGTCTTGTTACATTGAACTAGCAAGGACTGCTTCATGGGCTAATATTGGGCACTCCCCGTATTAGTAAATGTCCCCCGAACCCTCAATCTCTACTCCGCCGGATGTATGTTGAGTGATCTCAACACCAGGGATACCAAGGGAATCTAAGGCCGTTGTGGTCAAATACGTGTGCCTGGGTCTCACTAGCTTTTACGCACGTATCACAATAACGGGGTTTTGTTAGTTTTGTAAAATTAAATGGCGACTCCATAACTAGTAAAAAGAGGCTAATTGTAATACCCTAAAAAAATTCTCAACTTTAAGTTTCGGGATGAAACTTCTTTTAAGGGGGTAGATTGTAATACCCCAATATTTTATGATTTCATACTATATATTTTATAGAGAAAATGAAGTTATAAGTATTACTAAACGATATTTCCTTTTTAGTTAGTCTCTTTTAATATTTTATTCAGAAAATTTAAAACACTATTTTATTATTAGTAGGACTCTTGTGGGGAGTTATAAATACCCATAAACCCTAATTGTTTTGTAAAAAAAAACAACAAAGATGGGTATGTTGCCTCAGCCGTCTTTCTATTTCTCCCTCCAGAGCCTTGTGTTAGTTGACCAATGAGCATTAAACTCAAGAGTCCTACTGCCATTGTTCATGCGCACCTTTTTATCACATGAAATCCATTTTGATATTTAGTGTTAATCCCAAATTTGCAAACTCATGATTAGACCTCACATAATCAACCAAAACATGAGTTTTATCAACTAAAAACAATAGCCGCAATTAGCCTTTTACCCGATTCTTTGACCTGATCGGATATTTTGAGTATAAATAATCATTGGAAGGTAATCACGCACACGTAGTTTCTTTAAATTATTCGTAATTAAGTATTGATTATTATATATAATTATGTATAGGCCTTTGGAGTTGTTTGTTATATGTAGTATAAATTTTATGTCTTATTATAAGTGAATAATGTGATAACGTGTATTAGATAAATGCTCAACTCATGAATAATATTGTTGATTTAGATTTCTTATTATATTAGTCACTGTTATTTTGTATATGTTTAGATATCTAAGTGTCTAGTTTATTTGTGGATTGATATTGGAAATTTGGATTAAGTCAATCTATATATTCTAGAGTTTTAGATCGTTATAGAGTTTCTTGGCTTTATTAATTAGTAGTTACTAATCACGCTTAGTCCCTTTTGTATATTATTAGTTATAATCACACATACTTAGTCTATTAGAATTATCTGTATATGTTAATTGTAATCACACGCACCTAGTCTATCGTGTTATTCTACGAGTTATTCGTATTTATTCATTATTTTGTGTAATGCGTATGCTATTGGTTTATGTATTCTGCTTTGCTGTAATGTGTCTAAATTGCTCTAAATTCGCTAATATGCACGATTATATCTACTTTAGAATATTGGTTTTCTTATATGATGCAATTTATCTTACATTATTGATTACTTGCTTACGTTTCTCTTCAATTGGTATTTACCCTAATTTATTTGAGGTTTTACTACTGTAAGGGAAATATATGATTTGGCTAATAAGGATTAGCGTACTAATGTACTATCTTTGTGGGGTTGATCGAGAAATTGACATTGGGTAGAAGGTTGAGGTAAACAATATTATTGCTGTAAGCTTGGAAGCTTGGAGCATATGCATATTGTACTATTGGGAATTGATGTAGTTTATTTTGGGATGATAATTGATCATCTTCTAATACCTTTCTCCCTAAGATATTATATGAACCGCTTAAATAGCACATTGTGCTTTATTATTTGGTCGGAGCCATGAGCACGACCCTAGGCTTAATCTACTCCTTTGAGTTAAAAACACTCACCGGGGGGTGTGCACACTTAAAGACTAAGACCTATTTGGTGGTTACATCCAATAGTTCAATACTATTGGGTGGTGGACTAGATTCACATTTTTCTGGTGGTTACATCCAATAGTTTAATATATACTAATGGGTGGTGGACGCGATCCACATCTCTCTGGTAGTTACATCCAATAGTTCAATATATACTATTGGGTGGTGGACTCGATCCACATTCCTCTAATGGTGAACTTATAAGAAATTAACAATAAACCCTTGTTACTTATGGTTATAGGTACTAGTTTTATAAGAATTATTCATCAATTTGTACTTATGTGTTTGTTAAATTATTATTATTATTATTATTATTATTATTATATTATTATTATTATTATTATTATTATTATTATCATATGTCTGGTTATTCAATAAGCGATGATTACTCAGGTTTTGCTGACGTGTGTGTTTATTTGTTATGTGTGTTTGCGGCCATGTCTTTTCCTTATGGTGGCCCTGCGACGATCCTTTTGGAATTTGTCCTCTATGGTGAGCAGTCAAGATTGACTGGAGCAGATTGATCGTGAAGGATGCAGTTACAAGTTAAAGGAGTTCCAGTATTATCGTTTATTCTTGTATGACAGTTTAGTGTTTTTCAGTTGTAAATAGACCACCTAGTAACCGAGTTGTAATAGTTTAAGTTTTGTAAGCCTTAGCACTTGACAATGTGGTCAAGTGTGGCGGTGATACCTCCGATTTAGGTGTAAGCTTCCGCAATGTTATTATAAAGTCTTTTATATTCTTATTTATTTATAGTTAGTAAATTGGGGGTGTTACAAAATGGTATCAAGAGCCTATCCGGTCTTGAATTAACACAGGGATCTTCATATCCCAGTGTCTGGTTTGAGTTTTAGGATAAAAATGACTAACTAAGAGCTAAGCTTAAAAGTTATAGGACAAGCCGTTTAATTTAATAAAGTATCTCTTTCTATGTGTTAGTTATGTGTTCCTTGTGATGTGACTATTTGACTAGCTTTAAGTTCGGGGACGAACTACCTTTTTTTTAAGGGGGATAGAATGTAATATCCAAAATATTTTTGTAGCAAAGTTGGTATAATGTTTTTTTTTTAAAAGCTTTTGAAATTAAGTCACAAATTTTTTCTAACTTAAGTTCCGGGAAATACTTCTTTTAAAGAGGGTATATTTTATATTCTATATCTTTCTAATTTTAAGTTTCGGGACGAAACTTCTTTTAAGGAGGGTAGATTGTAATACCCTAAAAAAATTCTCAACTTTAAGTTTCGGGACGAAACTTCTTTTAAGGGGGGTAGATTGTAATACCCCAATATTTTATGATTTCATACTATATATTTTATAGAGAAAATGAAGTTATAAGTATTACTAAACGATATTTCCTTTTTAGTTAGTCTCTTTTAATATTTTATTCAGAAAATTTAAAACACTATTTTATTATTAGTAGGACTCTTGTGGGGAGTTATAAATACCCATAAACCCTAATTGTTTTGTAAAAAAAAAAACAAAGATGGGTATGTTGCCTCAGCCGTATTTCTATTTCTCCCTCCAGAGCCTTGTGTTAGTTGACCAATGAGCATTAAACTCAAGAGTCCTACTGCCATTGTTCATGCGCACCTTTTTATCACATGAAATCCATTTTGATATTTAGTGTTAATCCCAAATTTGCAAACTCATGATTAGACCTCACATAATCAACCAAAACATGAGTTTTATCAACTAAAAACAATAGCCGCAATTAGCCTTTTACCCGATTCTTTGACCTGATCGGATATTTGAGTATAAATAATCATTGGAAGGTAATCACGCACACGTAGTTTCTTTAAATTATTCGTAATTAAGTATTGATTATTATATATAATTATGTATAGGTCTTTGGAGTTGTTTGTTATATATAGTATAAATTTTATGTCTTATTATAAGTGAATAATGTGATAACGTGTATTAGATAAATGTTCAACTCATGAATAATATTGTTGATTTAGATTTCTTATTATATTAGTCACTGTTATTTTGTATATGTTTAGATATCTAAGGGTCTAGTTTATTTGTGGATTGATATTGGAAATTTGGATTAAGTCAATCTATATATTCTAGAGTTTTAGATCGTTATAGAGTTTCTTGGCTTTATTAATTAGTAGTTACTAATCACGCTTAGTCCCTTTTGTATATTATTAGTTATAATCACACATACTTAGTCTATTCGAATTATCTGTATATGTTAATTGTAATCACACGCACCTAGTCTATCGTGTTATTCTACGAGTTATTCGTATTTATTCATTATTTTGTGTAATGCGTATGCTATTGGTTTATGTATTCTGCTTTGCTGTAATGTGTCTAAATTTCTCTAAATTCGCTAATATGCACGATTATATCTACTTTAGAATATTGGTTTTCTTATATGATGCAATTTATCTTACATTATTGATTACTTGCTTACGTTTCTCTTCAATTGGTATTTACCCTAATTCATTTGAGGTTTTACTACTGTAAGGGAAATATATGATTTGGCTAATAAGGATTAGCGTACTAATGTACTATCTTTGTGGGGTTGATCGAGAAATTGACATTGGGTAGAAGGTTGAGGTAAACAATAGTATTGCTGTAAGCTTGGAATCTTGGAGCATATGCATATTGTACTATTGGGAATTGATGTAGTTTATTTTGGGATGATAATTGATCATCTTCTAATACCTTTCTCCCTAAGATATTATATGAACCGCTTAAATAGCACATTGTGCTTTATTATTTGGTCGGAGCCATGAGCACGACCCTAGGCTTAATCTACTCCTTTGAGTTAAAAACACTCACCGGGGGGGTGTGCACACTTAAACACTAAGACCTATTTGGTGGTTACATCCAATAGTTCAATACTATTGGGTGGTGGACTAGATTCACATTTTTCTGGTGGTTACATCCAATAGTTTAATATATACTAATGGGTGGTGGACGCGATCCACATCTCTCTGGTAGTTACATCCAATAGTTCAATATATACTATTGGGTGGTGGACTCGATCCACATTCCTCTAATGGTGAACTTATAAGAAATTAACAATAAACCCTTGTTACTTATGGTTATAGGTACTAGTTTTATAAGAATTGTTCATCAATTTGTACTTATGTGTTTGTTAAATTATTATTATTATTATTATTATTATTATTATTATTATTATTATTATTATTATTATTATTATTATTATTATTATTATTATTCTTATATGTCTGGTTATTCAATAAGCGATGATTACTCAGCTTTTGCTGACGTGTGTGTTTATTTGTTATGTGTGTTTGCGGCCATGTCTTTTTCTTATGGTGGCCCTGCGACGATCCTTTTGGAATTTGTCCTCTATGGTGAGCAGTCAAGATTGACTGGAGCAGATTGATCGTGAAGGATGCAGTTACAAGTTAAAGGAGTTCCAGTATTATCGTTTATTCTTGTATGACAGTTTAGTGTTTTTCAGTTGTAAATAGACCACCTAGTAACCGAGTTGTAATAGTTTAAGTTTTGTAAGCCTTAGCACTTGACAATGTGGTCAAGTGTGGCGGTGATACCTCCGATTTAGGTGTAAGCTTCCGCAATGTTATTATAAAGTCTTTTATATTCTTATTTATTTATAGTTAGTAAATTGGGGGTGTTACAAAATGGTATCAAGAGCCTATCCGGTCTTGAATTAACACAGGGATCTTCATATCCCAGTGTCTGGTTTGAGTTTTAGGATTAAAATGACTAACTAAGAGTTAAGCTTAAAAGTTATAGGACAAGCCGTTTAATTTAATAAAGTATCTCTTTCTATGTGTTAGTTATGTGTTCCTTGTGATGTGACTATTTGACTAGCTTTAAGTTCGGGGACGAACTACCTTTTTTTTAAGGGGATAGAATGTAATATCCAAAATATTTTTGTAGCAAAGTTGGTATAATGTTTTTTTTTAAAAGCTTTTGAAATTAAGTCACAAATTTTTTCTAACTTAAGTTCCGGGAAATACTTCTTTTAAAGAGGGTATATTTTATATTCTATATCTTTCTAATTTTAAGTTTCGGGACGAAACTTCTTTTAAGGAGGGTAGATTGTAATACCCTAAAAAAATTCTCAACTTTAAGTTTCGGGACGAAACTTCTTTTAAGGGGGTAGATTGTAATACCTCAATATTTTATGATTTCATACTATATATTTTATAGAGAAAATGAAGTTATAAGTATTACTAAACGATATTTCCTTTTTAGTTAGTCTCTTTTAATATTTTATTCAGAAAATTTAAAACACTATTTTATTATTAGTAGGACTCTTGTGGGGAGTTATAAATACCCATAAACCCTAATTGTTTTGTAAAAAAAAAACAAAGATGGGTATGTTGCCTCAGCCGTATTTCTATTTCTCCCTCCAGAGCCTTGTGTTAGTTGACCAATGAGCATTAAACTCAAGAGTCCTACTGCCATTGTTCATGCGCACCTTTTTATCACATGAAATCCATTTTGATATTTAGTGTTAATCCCAAATTTGCAAACTCATGATTAGACCTCACATAATCAACCAAAACATGAGTTTTATCAACTAAAAACAATAGCCGCAATTAGCCTTTTACCCGATTCTTTGACCTGATCGGATATTTTGAGTATAAATAATCATTGGAAGGTAATCACGCACACGTAGTTTCTTTAAATTATTCGTAATTAAGTATTGATTATTATATATAATTATGTATAGGTCTTTGGAGTTGTTTGTTATATATAGTATAAATTTTATGTCTTATTATAAGTGAATAATGTGATAACGTGTATTAGATAAATGCTCAACTCATGAATAATATTGTTGATTTAGATTTCTTATTATATTAGTCACTGTTATTTTGTATATGTTTAGATATCTAAGGGTCTAGTTTATTTGTGGATTGATATTGGAAATTTGGATTAAGTCAATCTATATATTCTAGAGTTTTAGATCGTTATAGAGTTTCTTGGCTTTATTAATTAGTAGTTACTAATCACGCTTAGTCCCTTTTGTATATTATTAGTTATAATCACACATACTTAGTCTATTCGAATTATCTGTATATGTTAATTGTAATCACACGCACCTAGTCTATCGTGTTATTCTACGAGTTATTCGTATTTATTCATTATTTTGTGTAATGCGTATGCTATTGGTTTATGTATTCTGCTTTGCTGTAATGTGTCTAAATTGCTCTAAATTCGCTAATATGCACGATTATATCTACTTTAGAATATTGGTTTTCTTATATGATGCAATTTATCTTACATTATTGATTACTTGCTTACGTTTCTCTTCAATTGGTATTTACCCTAATTCATTTGAGGTTTTACTACTGTAAGGGAAATATATGATTTGGCTAATAAGGATTAGCGTACTAATGTACTATCTTTGTGGGGTTGATCGAGAAATTGACATTGGGTAGAAGGTTGAGGTAAACAATAGTATTGCTGTAAGCTTGGAAGCTTGGAGCATATGCATATTGTACTATTGGGAATTGATGTAGTTTATTTTGGGATGATAATTGATCATCTTCTAATACCTTTCTCCCTAAGATATTATATGAACCGCTTAAATAGCACATTGTGCTTTATTATTTGGTCGGAGCCATGAGCACGACCCTAGGCTTAATCTACTCCTTTGAGTTAAAAACACTCACCGGGGGGGGGGGGGGGTGTGCACACTTAAAGACTAAGACCTATTTGGTGGTTACATCCAATAGTTCAATACTATTGGGTGGTGGACTAGATTCACATTTTTCTGGTGGTTACATCCAATAGTTTAATATATACTAATGGGTGGTGGACGCGATCCACATCTCTCTGGTAGTTACATCCAATAGTTCAATATATACTATTGGGTGGTGGACTCGATCCACATTCCTCTAATGGTGAACTTATAAGAAATTAACAATAAACCCTTGTTACTTATGGTTATAGGTACTAGTTTTATAAGAATTGTTCATCAATTTGTACTTATGTGTTTGTTAAATTATTATTATTATTATTATTATTATTATTATTAATATTATTCTTATATGTCTGGTTATTCAATAAGCGATGATTACTCAGCTTTTGCTGACGTGTGTGTTTATTTGTTATGTGTGTTTGCGGCCATGTCTTTTTCTTATGGTGGCCCTGCGACGATCCTTTTGGAATTTGTCCTCTATGGTGAGCAGTCAAGATTGACTGAAGCAGATTGATCGTGAAGGATGCAGTTACAAGTTAAAGGAGTTCCAGTATTATCGTTTATTCTTGTATGACAGTTTAGTGTTTTTCAGTTAGAAATAGACCACCTAGTAACCGAGTTGTAATAGTTTAAGTTTTGTACGCCTTAGCACTTGACAATGTGGTCAAGTGTGGCGGTGATACCTCCGATTTAGGTGTAAGCTTCCGCAATGTTATTATAAAGTCTTTTATATTCTTATTTATTTATAGTTAGTAAATTGGGGGTGTTACAAAATGGTATCAAGAGCCTATCCGGTCTTGAATTAACACAGGGATCTTCATATCCCAGTGTCTGGTTTGAGTTTTAGGATTAAAATGACTAACTAAGAGTTAAGCTTAAAAGTTATAGGACAAGCCGTTTAATTTAATAAAGTATCTCTTTCTATGTGTTAGTTATGTGTTCCTTGTGATGTGACTATTTGACTAGCTTTAAGTTCGGGGACGAACTACCTTTTTTTTAAGGGGGATAGAATGTAATATCCAAAATATTTTTGTAGCAAAGTTGGTATAATGTTTTTTTTAAAAGCTTTTGAAATTAAGTCACAAATTTTTTCTAACTTAAGTTCCGGGAAATACTTCTTTTAAAGAGGGTATATTTTATATTCTATATCTTTCTAATTTTAAGTTTCAGGACGAAACTTCTTTTAAGGAGGGTAGATTGTAATACCCTAAAAAAATTCTCAACTTTAAGTTTCGGGACGAAACTTCTTTTAAGGGGGTAGATTGTAATACCCCAATATTTTATGATTTCATACTATATATTTTATAGAGAAAATGAAGTTATAAGTATTACTAAACGATATTTCCTTTTTAGTTAGTCTCTTTTAATATTTTATTCAGAAAATTTAAAACACTATTTTATTATTAGTAGGACTCTTGTGGGGAGTTATAAATACCCATAAACCCTAATTGTTTTGTAAAAAAAAAACAAAGATGGGTATGTTGCCTCAGCCGTATTTCTATTTCTCCCTCCAGAGCCTTGTGTTAGTTGACCAATGAGCATTAAACTCAAGAGTCCTACTGCCATTGTTCATGCGCACCTTTTTATCACATGAAATCCATTTTGATATTTAGTGTTAATCCCAAATTTGCAAACTCATGATTAGACCTCACATAATCAACCAAAACATGAGTTTTATCAACTAAAAACAATAGCCGCAATTAGCCTTTTACCCGATTCTTTGACCTGATCGGATATTTTGAGTATAAATAATCATTGGAAGGTAATCACGCACACGTAGTTTCTTTAAATTATTCGTAATTAAGTATTGATTATTATATATAATTATGTATAGGTCTTTGGAGTTGTTTGTTATATATAGTATAAATTTTATGTCTTATTATAAGTGAATAATGTGATAACGTGTATTAGATAAATGCTCAACTCATGAATAATATTGTTGATTTAGATTTCTTATTATATTAGTCACTGTTATTTTGTATATGTTTAGATATCTAAGGGTCTAGTTTATTTGTGGATTGATATTGGAAATTTGGATTAAGTCAATCTATATATTCTAGAGTTTTAGATCGTTATAGAGTTTCTTGGCTTTATTAATTAGTAGTTACTAATCATGCTTAGTCCCTTTTGTATATTATTAGTTATAATCACACATACTTAGTCTATTCGAATTATCTGTATATGTTAATTGTAATCACACGCACCTAGTCTATCGTGTTATTCTACGAGTTATTCGTATTTATTCATTATTTTGTGTAATGCGTATGCTATTGGTTTATGTATTCTGCTTTGCTGTAATGTGTCTAAATTGCTCTAAATTCGCTAATATGCACGATTATATCTACTTTAGAATATTGGTTTTCTTATATGATGCAATTTATCTTACATTATTGATTACTTGCTTACGTTTCTCTTCAATTGGTATTTACCCTAATTCATTTGAGGTTTTACTACTGTAAGGGAAATATATGATTTGGCTAATAAGGATTAGCGTACTAATGTACTATCTTTGTGGGGTTGATCGAGAAATTGACATTGGGTAGAAGGTTGAGGTAAACAATATTATTGCTGTAAGCTTGGAAGCTTGGAGCATATGCATATTGTACTATTGGGAATTGATGTAGTTTATTTTGGGATGATAATTGATCATCTTCTAATACCTTTTTCCCTAAGATATTATATGAACCGCTTAAATAGCACATTGTGCTTTATTATTTGGTCGGAGCCATGAGCACGACCCTAGGCTTAATCTACTCCTTTGAGTTAAAAACACTCACCGGGGGGGTGTGCACACTTAAAGACTAAGACCTATTTGGTGGTTACATCCAATAGTTCAATACTATTGGGTGGTGGACTAGATTCACATTTTTCTGGTGGTTACATCCAATAGTTTAATATATACTAATGGGTGGTGGACGCGATCCACATCTCTCTGGTAGTTACATCCAATAGTTCAATATATACTATTGGGTGGTGGACTCGATCCACATTCCTCTAATGGTGAACTTATAAGAAATTAACAATAAACCCTTGTTACTTATGGTTATAGGTACTAGTTTTATAAGAATTGTTCATCAATTTGTACTTATGTGTTTGTTAAATTATTATTATTATTATTATTATTATTATTATTATTATTATTATTATTATTATTATTAATATTATTCTTATATGTCTGGTTATTCAATAAGCGATGATTACTCAGCTTTTGCTGACGTGTGTGTTTATTTGTTATGTGTGTTTGCGGCCATGTCTTTTTCTTATGGTGGCCCTGCGACGATCCTTTTGGAATTTGTCCTCTATGGTGAGCAGTCAAGATTGACTGGAGCAGATTGATCGTGAAGGATGCAGTTACAAGTTAAAGGAGTTCCAGTATTATCGTTTATTCTTGTATGACAGTTTAGTGTTTTTCAGTTGTAAATAGACCACCTAGTAACCGAGTTGTAATAGTTTAAGTTTTGTAAGCCTTAGCACTTGACAATGTGGTCAAGTGTGGCGGTGATACCTCCGATTTAGGTGTAAGCTTCTGCAATGTTATTATAAAGTCTTTTATATTCTTATTTATTTATAGTTAGTAAATTGGGGGTGTTACAAAATGGTATCAAGAGCCTATCCGGTCTTGAATTAACACAGGGATCTTCATATCCCAGTGTCTGGTTTGAGTTTTAGGATTAAAATGACTAACTAAGAGTTAAGCTTAAAAGTTATAGGACAAGCCGTTTAATTTAATAAAGTATCTCTTTCTATGTGTTAGTTATGTGTTCCTTGTGATGTGACTATTTGACTAGCTTTAAGTTCGGGGACGAACTACCTTTTTTTTAAGGGGGATAGAATGTAATATCCAAAATATTTTTGTAGCAAAGTTGGTATAATGTTTTTTTTTAAAAGCTTTTGAAATTAAGTCACAAATTTTTTCTAACTTAAGTTCCGGGAAATACTTCTTTTAAAGAGGGTATATTTTATATTCTATATCTTTCTAATTTTAAGTTTCGGGACGAAACTTCTTTTAAGGAGGGTAGATTGTAATACCCTAAAAAAATTCTCAACTTTAAGTTTCGGGACGAAACTTCTTTTAAGGGGGTAGATTGTAATACCCCAATATTTTATGATTTCATACTATATATTTTATAGAGAAAATGAAGTTATAAGTATTACTAAACGATATTTCCTTTTTAGTTAGTCTCTTTTAATATTTTATTCAGAAAATTTAAAACACTATTTTATTATTAGTAGGACTCTTGTGGGGAGTTATAAATACCCATAAACCCTAATTGTTTTGTAAAAAAAAAACAAAGATGGGTATGTTACCTCAGCCGTATTTCTATTTCTCCCTCCAGAGCCTTGTGTTAGTTGACCAATGAGCATTAAACTCAAGAGTCCTACTGCCATTGTTCATGCGCACCTTTTTATCACATGAAATCCATTTTGATATTTAGTGTTAATCCCAAATTTGCAAACTCATGATTAGACCTCACATAATCAACCAAAACATGAGTTTTATCAACTAAAAACAATAGCCGCAATTAGCCTTTTACCCGATTCTTTGACCTGATCGGATATTTTGAGTATAAATAATCATTGGAAGGTAATCACGCACACGTAGTTTCTTTAAATTATTCGTAATTAAGTATTGATTATTATATATAATTATGTATAGGTCTTTGGAGTTGTTTGTTATATATAGTATAAATTTTATGTCTTATTATAAGTGAATAATGTGATAACGTGTATTAGATAAATGCTCAACTCATGAATAATATTGTTGATTTAGATTTCTTATTATATTAGTCACTGTTATTTTGTATATGTTTAGATATCTAAGGGTCTAGTTTATTTGTGGATTGATATTGGAAATTTGGATTAAGTCAATCTATATATTCTATAGTTTTAGATCGTTATAGAGTTTCTTGGCTTTATTAATTAGTAGTTACTAATCACGCTTAGTCCCTTTTGTATATTATTAGTTATAATCACACATACTTAGTCTATTCGAATTATCTGTATATGTTAATTGTAATCACACGCACCTAGTCTATCGTGTTATTCTACGAGTTATTCGTATTTATTCATTATTTTGTGTAATGCGTATGCTATTGGTTTATGTATTCTGCTTTGCTGTAATGTGTCTAAATTGCTCTAAATTCGCTAATATGCACGATTATATCTACTTTAGAATATTGGTTTTCTTATATGATGCAATTTATCTTACATTATTGATTACTTGCTTACGTTTCTCTTCAATTGGTATTTACCCTAATTCATTTGAGGTTTTACTACTGTAAGGGAAATATATGATTTGGCTAATAAGGATTAGCGTACTAATGTACTATCTTTGTGGGGTTGATCGAGAAATTGACATTGGGTAGAAGGTTGAGGTAAACAATATTATTGCTGTAAGCTTGGAAGCTTGGAGCATATGCATATTGTACTATTGGGAATTGATGTAGTTTATTTTGGGATGATAATTGATCATCTTCTAATACCTTTTTCCCTAAGATATTATATGAACCGCTTAAATAGCACATTGTGCTTTATTATTTGGTCGGAGCCATGAGCACGACCCTAGGCTTAATCTACTCCTTTGAGTTAAAAACACTCACCGGGGGGGTGTGCACACTTAAAGACTAAGACCTATTTGGTGGTTACATCCAATAGTTCAATACTATTGGGTGGTGGACTAGATTCACATTTTTCTGGTGGTTACATCCAATAGTTTAATATATACTAATGGGTGGTGGACGCGATCCACATCTCTCTGGTAGTTACATCCAATAGTTCAATATATACTATTGGGTGGTGGACTCGATCCACATTCCTCTAATGGTGAACTTATAAGAAATTAACAATAAACCCTTGTTACTTATGGTTATAGGTACTAGTTTTATAAGAATTGTTCATCAATTTGTACTTATGTGTTTGTTAAATTATTATTATTATTATTATTATTATTATTATTATTATTATTATTATTATTATTATATGTCTGGTTATTCAATAAGCGATGATTACTCAGCTTTTGCTGACGTGTGTGTTTATTTGTTATGTGTGTTTGCGGCCATGTCTTTTTCTTATGGTGGCCCTGCGACGATCCTTTTGGAATTTGTCCTCTATGGTGAGCAGTCAAGATTGACTGGAGCAGATTGATCGTGAAGGATGCAGTTACAAGTTAAAGGAGTTCCAGTATTATCGTTTATTCTTGTATGACAGTTTAGTGTTTTTCAGTTGTAAATAGACCACCTAGTAACCGAGTTGTAATAGTTTAAGTTTTGTAAGCCTTAGCACTTGACAATGTGGTCAAGTGTGGCGGTGATACCTCCGATTTAGGTGTAAGCTTCCGCAATTTCTATAAAGCCTTTTATATTTCTTATTTATTTAAAGATTAGTAAATCGGTGGTGTTACACTAATTTCCCACAGTTAGTCCGATTTTACTTAATATTGCTTGCCACACATCCGCGAGGGAAGAAGTAAGGAAAGATCCTAAACCCGTCTTTTCTGACCCCTCCCCCCCCCCCCCTCATAGTGGTGACTCCACTGGGGAGTTTATTGAAATACTCGCGCAAGTAGTAAGGGGACCTAGCCCAAGGGAAATATCTACCGCTACGCCGTGTTTTTTTCCTTATTAAGTTGGGACGATTTGACAGAACCGACCAGAACGAGACTGAATTCTGGCGTCCTTGGCATGTTTCATCTCCGAAGTTGGGACCAAGGAGACCTACTAGCCCCAGGTGGTGCACGCGCGTCGGATTTTTTTCACTCGGCACGTTCGAATCGTAGCATATCAACCGAAATCAAATCGCTTATCTCATAGGTCCATTCTCGATACGCGCCACTCCAGCGTTTATCAGATAGGCGTTTATAAATATCGTCATGAACCCGGCTATTTCAACAAAAAGCCTGTTAGGGAATTGGTGATAGATTTGGTACCTTTTTGACACCCAGCCTATTATTGACCATAGAGACATACATAAAACTAAATGTGCATGTTTTCAAAATTCCACAAAATCATGCTCATTGCTAGTTTCATGTAGAAATTATGTGCGACGTGGGAAACTGATTAACCAGACGCAAAGTTTAAAGTCAACAATATTATATAAATTAATAAAAGTGTTTAAAACGTTGAAAAAATAAATAGTTAGCTGGGAATAGATTCAAAACAAAGTTAATCAGCCCACAAACGGAACATGGCGCAACAAACTTTCCATGCCAGACCGGACAGCGCAAAAGAAATTCCATCCGCAAGAAACGGCGCAATATTTCTTTTACGCAAGGGAAATATTTCTGGTGCACAAATAAAAATAAAATGGGGCTGCAACTTGGATTAAAAATCAAGTCACGCAAGCAGCCGAGCGTGACCTAACTCTTGCGCCCAACACTGTGCGCGAAAATTCCTTTACGCGCAGTGTTGTGCGCAAGATGTTTATGACGCCCACTTTATTCCCAAGAAATAAACCTGCATGTTTAAGAAGTCAAAAAATAATAATTCGTACGACTAATTCAAACGACCAAAACGCTTTCGTTCCAAACAATACGTTGGTTTAGTTAAAAATGTCCATAAAAAAAAGTGCAAGCTCAAAGTTGCCCGAAATGCATTTTTATGCAATTACGTTAATCAAACGGTCATGAAGTTGATCCAGGCAGCATTCACAAATTACCCCAAAGGCTAATACGCATAAATTTCACTTTCGTGCCGGAACGCTGAATGTTTGAGTGCACATACTCTCAAGCAAAGGGCGTAATCCAGTCAAGTATAAGCTATGGATAAATTGGAATGACAAAAATAAAATCATACAAATTGACATCTAAAAACAAGCAATAAACAAAATCGTTTCGTAAGTCGTTGTTAATTTCTTAATAACACTAATGTGCGGCTAAATACCATCATGCTAACGAAATAAATTTAACGTTCACTAAAAGCAAAAATTTCTAAAATGAAAGAGGAAAAAGTATGTTTTTGAATATCAGTTAAAAAAGAGATTTACACTAAATTAATTGTTACAATCGCTTAATAATATTCGAGGCAAAGGACGTGTTGAGTCAAAAATCCTGGCCGAGTATGTCACCCTTCATGTGAGTCACCCCTTGAGTCCATCATGTCCATTAAATTCTATATCAACTTAGCCTGAATCCACTTAGAGTCATAAACGAAATTGTTTCCTAAGAGTTTAAACCAAGTTAAAGTCTACCAATTGAGTCACCATTCACCTAGAGTTACCTTCTAGAGAGTCTCCACACACTTAGAGTCTGTCCTCTAGAGTCCACTTGCACCTAGGATAGTTTCCTTAATCCTTATCCCGTAATTTAAGTCAAATCCGTAAAGCCAAAAGTCAAAACACTAAAACGGTCATAAAAGGAGCTGAGTTTTATAAAGAATTGTTAGGCCCATAACCTATCAACCTGAAGGTCTAACCTCAGTCCATCATCCAAAGTAAGTTTCAGCCCAAAACAGTTAGCAGATTGATAGTTATAGTTGTTGCAGCCCAATAGTTTCATAACAATCCGTTTTTGTGCTTCAAGTCAAGCCCATGTCTAACTTGTAAGTCCGAGTCGTCCGAAATAGCATGTCAACATATTCCAAATAATTGGCATGTTTTTGTAGATAGGATTCACTATCTAAAAGGATTATCAAGTCAGTCCATAACTCGAAATTAATAAATTAACACTCTTAATTTATAAGCGATTATCACATTCTGTTCAAATCACCTATATCTCAAAAGTATGCAAAAGTCAACGCTAGACCATGAGAGCACTATAACTCTCACTTGACTAATAGGCACATAATCTGCCCAAAATGCAAATTTGACACTTACTCAATTTGTTATTTCAATTGAATATTGAGACGATCATGATAATCAGATTTCTAATCGTCCAAATTTTAGAGCAACCTATTTCTTGAGTCTAATACTTAGTTAAGAAGGAAAAAAACTACCTTATGAACTGGCAACCCAAGCTTCTAAGTATTCGACTTGTCACTCAGATTGATCAAGCATTCCTTATCATCTGAACTTTCAAGTAGTGTTAATAAAATCTAGCCACCCAATTTGACTAATGCATCAGTCTTGACTCGTTAACATCCTTTAATCTGTCAACATTAATAAATAATTAGGTGATCATATCCAACTTTCAAAAAAAAAAATATTTTTACTTCCCTTCAAGTTTTCGAAACAATTAATTCTTCAGTAAGGGTCCTAACTAATTCGAGAATAAATCAAGGAGCTGTCGCTTGACAACACAAAATCTAATCGTTCAAAAAGTCTTTATCAAATATGCTCTCTTCAACTTCCAAGACAAATGGGGAAAAGGCCATTCCACCCAAAAATTGTTGAAACCTAAGGAACACGATACAAGATCTAATTGAGGACCGGGTCTTGACCCTCCCCATGTAAGATAAAAAGTTAAGAGCACTACACACAATTAAGATTAAACATCTACTTTTAGTGTTTCAAACTTAATTGACTTCTCAAAACATTAATTTGGTACAAAATAACATTTGGGACAACTATGCATGGAACATGTACCCTCTGTCGGATTGAACATTCCACACCAAAATGTTCAAAATCAGTAAAATTCTGACCCTCACTCTTAACTAGACATTCCACTACTAGGATGTTTAGAATAGAGGGCTCATAAACAAACCTCTCCCGGACTAGAAACACGAAGCTATAAACTAGACTGCAGGCTAACACTTAAAACCAAAAGATTATTAAAAGCTCGAAAATGTAGACTCAAATTTCAAAGAAGCTCATACCTAGAATCTAGCACTGGAAATTAGTTATATGTCATTCTCCTTTTCATTCCTTTCCTAAAAAAAACAAGAGGTTAAATTGTTGTAAAGCCTTCTTATCATATACATTTATTTAAGATCAATAAAATTCCTCTTTAAAATACATCCTTGATTTTCTTATCATGCACTTTACATAAAAGAGTTCGCAATTAATCACTCACATGTGCCATTATAGTCCATTAAATTCTAAAACAAAAAGATCCATCCCAGGAACAACGTACAACTGGGAGCTCACTTAATCCACCTTAACGATTTCTAAAAGATATAATACACCAACACAAGAGGCAACTTTCAACCTTTATAAATATTATTTCCTTTGACCATGAAACAATTAATCCACTTTATTGTTAACCATGTCGAACCTCGTCTAAAGGAGCCTTTTTATTCAACCCGCACTAATCCGAACCTGGGGATGGGTATGCACTATGACAATAATGTGGACAAGAAAAAGGAACTAATCAAGTAAAATAGGACTACACACCAAGTACCATTCCCCAGAAAGAAAGAATTTAAGAATTTTGTGAAGTAACAAGCCAAGTACAAAGTCCAAACTAAATATGAGGAATGAAAAACGATGAAGTCAAACACCAAGTCCAGTTGTCAAACTAACTAAGGGAATGATGGGAAATTTTGAGCCTTATCCATTTTTTCCACCCTAAGCTTAACCACGTTACAACCTCGGAAAAGCCCTCCCTGAGGTGAAATAAGAAACATATGTCTTTCTTAAATCGCATGACAAAAAGTAAAAAGAAATCCCCACTCGGGAATACCTGAAGACCGAGCACCAATCACTCGGCAGTAAGAAGTTAATCAAATTTGCAAATTAACTACAAAATGAAACGTGAAAATAAATCAAGTTCTGTGAAAATCGTACGTACCAACCGCCTAGCCTTAGAAATTACTGGCGTTTTCCATGCGAGCTCTAGAAAATTTAAGCGCTGGCAAGCTGTGCGCGAGATTTTTCCAACGCATATGCTTAAGTGTTCAGAATTTTTCCTGCACTTTTACAGAAAAAATTGAACACTTGGGGGGTACATCGGTGCACATGCACGATTCGATTATTTTTATGCAATTTCGTGCAAATCAAGGTGAATTTATAATGAAAGAATAACTCAAAATCAAAAACCAGAACTACGTAAGGCCTGATTCCAACCTGGATACATATGCAACCCCTAAAGGCGCGACCGCGTTAGTCAAAATTCATTTTGGACATCTATTCTGAACAAAACGAACTCAGTCCACTCCAGCTAAAAGTGACTAAAATATAGATACATGACATTCAACTTAAGTCATTTAATGCAAAATTGCTAAAAGTTTATTAATTAATTAGGCACACGATTATTTTCTCAACCAATTAATTTTCCAAGAAAATAAAAGCAACTTGCCTCTTTAGGCATAACTTCCAAAGGAAGCATTCACTTCTTGAAATAACTAGTTTCCTACCATTCGAAACCGTAAATAATTTCCTTAAATAAAAGACGTATCTGCTGCAATATAAAACGTATTCTCAAACATTGCTAAAAAACTAAGTAAGACAATCAAGCGTTCTTTATGGACAACAAAGGTAACACTTACTATCCTTACCATCCCTTTACATCTCTTCTTGCAAGAATGTCCTTCCCCTTCTTAAACTTTGAGCATCTGAATTTCATCTTGAATCCAAGCATTCAACAAGTTTTTCTCACTTTCTCTCTCTAGAAAATGAGAGTTTCTCTCTCTAAAAACCCTAACCTAAGCTAAAATATGCTAATACATGGCTTTCTCCTCTAGAAAATGTCATACAATTAGTATATATACCAAACAACATAGTAATCTCCGTCAAAATGAAGTGTTCGCAAAACATGTCATCTCGGGCGGGACGGGATTGTCGCGGGCGGGACGAAAAAGCTGGGCAAGAATTGAAAAAAGTTCCAGTAGCAAAATCCCGCCCGGGGTGAAATTCGTCGCGGGCGGGATGCCTTGTCGCGGGTGGGATGGGTCCCGGTCGCGGGCGGGATGAGCTTTCTCGCGGAGAATCGAACATAGCCTGCTTCAAATGGCCATAGCTCTTCGTTACTCGTCCAAATAAGGCGTGTGACCACTCGTTGGAAAGCTCTTGGAATAAGCTTTCATCATCAACTGGAATAACAAGAAAATATTAAGTATAAAAGAAGTTATGCTCGTTTTAGTGTGGATGTTGTGCACAAGTCTTGCAAAACTCTTCCAAATGGTTTTATTTCGCTCCTTTGCGCCCTTCCATTCTTTGTGCGTGGCATGTAGACGTGCAAGATCCAAACCTACAACATTAAACACAAGGGAGCAGTACCAAATCCTAGAAAAGTGACAAAATTAACTAAAATTTATAAAAGACCTACAACTATAACAATTATCTAAAACTAAGCAAAATACGCTAGGAAATGCACAATGAGGATGGAAAAAAGATAAAAATGGGAGGAAAAAGACATTTAATAGTTGACAAAACTACCACTTATCAACTAACGAGGCTTAAATGTGCATAACTTCACCAAAATGGGTGAGAATGAGTCTTTGAAACATAAAACTAAGTTTATTAAACATGGAAAAACTTTAAAATAATCATTTAAGTTCATTAGTTGAAAGTGGGGACCGAAATAAGTCATTCTAGTCAAAATGTGACTGATAATGATCAAACGAGTCTTATATGTACATAACTTGACCTAAGTAGTGAGAATGAGTTTTTTAAACATTGAAATAAGTATGTTAAATATGTAAAGGGTTTAAAATACTCATTTAGGTTCATTAATTGAAAGTTGGGACCGAAGTAAGCCATTTAAGTCAAAATGTGACTGAGAATGATCAAATGGGTCTTATATGTACATAAATTGACCAAAGTAGGTGAGTGAGTCAATGGAATATTAAAATAAGTATATTAAACATGTAAAGGGTTTAAAATAATCATTTACGTTTATTGATTGAAAGGCGAGACTATAATGTGACCTATGATTATCAAATGATTCTTACTTGTGCATAAATTGACCAAAGTGGGTGATAATGATTCTTTAAAACATAAAGCTAAGTATATTAAACATGTAAAGGGTTTAAAATACTCATTTAGTTTATTAGTTGAAAGTGGGGACCGAAATAAACATTTTTTTTATTATTATACGGTTCATTATTTAATTGTTATGAACAAATTAAGTCTTAATTTATTGTACGATTCAATATTTATAATATAACCAAAATATATTTTTATTTTTTGATGGTCCATCTTTTTAAGGTATTCTATAATCCGAGGGAGCAGCCTTTCACCTTTGAGGAGATAAATGAAGTTCGAGAAAAGTTGGCAAACTTCATTACCAATGATTGTGTTTGATATTTTCTTGTACTGAATCTTAGATTATGGATGCTAGTTTTTCATATGATTGTAATGTAATCGACTTTTAGGTTTACAATTATATACTATTTAAATTAATTATCTATATAATTGGATACTTTTTATGTGATGTATGGAGGTTAATCAGTGGCGTGGTCAAATTGTAATATGTAGCAGAGAAATCGGTTATATAACAAATCTAGATCAAGTGCGGCTAATTTATAGGCCAAGTGCGGCTCATTTATAGACCAAATGCGACTCATTTATAAGCCAAGTGCAGCTCATTTATATATCAAGTGTGGCACATTTTTATGCTTGTGCTGCCCATTTCAATGTCAAGTGCGGGCTCATTTTCAAAATTGGCAGCACCAAATATGTCAAGTACAAGCTCATTTTCAAAATTGGCAACACTAAGTTTGTAAGTGCAGACTCATATTCTAAAATTGGCACCACCAAATTAGTCAAGTGCGGACTCATTTTCCAAATTGGCAGCACTTGAAACATCAAGTGCTGCCAATATTTTGGCAACAATTGAGAAACATCAAGTGCGGGCACGCCATGTGATGCACATGTAAAAGCCCGCACTAAACCCCTTAAAATGAGCCCGCACTTGAGCTTTTTTCCTCTAGTGGGCTTCGCCTCGCCTCAAATTCATCTCTAACTAAATAAAGTAAATTATGTAGTTAGGTGTTAAGTGGTCGTGTAATGAAGTTAATGGGGCCGACTGTGCGAGTATTAACTGGGCATTACCATCGAAGTGAAGGGCGAATGACATAATTAAGTTTATGCTTGACACAAGTGTGAATGAGAAAGAAAATAAATTTATTTATTGTACCCTTATTTGTTTTAATTGTTTTAATAAATAAGATACCAAAAAGGCAATAATAAATTTATCCATCATTATTCTAGTTTGGAGAATAGTTATAAGCTCTATTTTGATGATAATTATCCATCAAATTTCATATAAATTTATATTTGGATTATAAATTATATATCACACGGGTATTATACTAGTTAAAGTCCCTAAATTAATGATCAGATAAATCAAAAGTAGTTTAATGATAGGTTTGGCAAAACACGTGTGGACTGATGCGATTGTTGGGATCTTGTGCAGCCTCTATAAAGGCATTTTGCTAATAATCTTGTTATTGTCTCCTCTAGTTATTCTTTCTCTCAAGGTTACTCAGTCGCTACTTTCATACACAAATACAGACTTAAGCTAAAGGTTGGTAACTCATATTTATATTTTTCATCATTCAGTACTTACATTTTTTTTCACCCTTTAACACCTCAAATTAATTTTTCGACAAGTTAAACCAAGAATAACTCATCGTCAACCACAACAACAATAAAAAAAAGTAAAAATAAAATAATTAAATGCAATTAATTCCAAACAAAAACATTAAATAAATAAATATTAACCCAAAACACATCAAATATGAGTCATACGGCTGTTATAAAATACTTTTAAGTCTTTAACCTTTAAAAATCTGCTTGCTTGCTTTATTTTTCCATCAAACACCCAAAAGTTCTTAGATGATTCACTTGATAATTAATGTTAAAGGGGATTTTTGGGTTCAATTAGACAACTAAAGTGAAACAACTCATTTTTAAAGATTTCTCCAACAAAAAATCATCAAATCATGTAAGGGTGCATTCTATTCACCTGATTTTTACTTATTTTTTCTGAACTTATTTTTTCTGAACTTAACTGAACTTATCTGAACTTATCAAAACTTATTTTAGTTATAAGTTGTACTTGATCAACGCTTATTTTTTCTGAACTTATCTTATCTGAACTTATCTGAACTTAACTGAACTATCTGAACTTATTTTTTATGAAATAAGTGGAAATAAGGTGAACAGAACAAGACCTAAATTGAACCATTATGTTAACACAACAAATGTTTGGAGCTTTGCTCCTCTTTTCACCCAAAAAAAAAACACAGCAAATGATTTGAGATCATAACCAACACGAACTCAGGATATCATCAAAATCTAAACTCCATCATCCCAACAAATAAATCCATATAAGATCCAAATCTCCGATTAAAACTAATTTACGAACGGAGGGATGATTTCACCACAAAATTTCACAATAACAACTTTTAAAAATCAATCAAATCAGCCATAAAGCATCATCATCAATTCATCATCGTCGTCGTCAACAACAACAACGAAATACACACATAATTTGAGAGAAGTTGGAAATGGAGATTGAATTTGATGAAATTGACATTGAAAACGAAGAGAAAACGACCCAAATTTTCAATATAAAATCCCCAAAATCAACCGGCCCAAAAGGAACTTTATCATTTTCTTGGGTGTAACTGATAATACTCTGTATAGGAATTGGGTCATTTGAGTTTGGGAGGAAATAGATGATCAGATGAATAGAGGAAACCTGGAAGAAAAATAAATTTAAGAGCAGGAAATTAATTGTAAATACTTAATTATCATTGGTTGATAGCTTACACCGCTTTACGCACAAACAAACCGATTGTTGCCACGTGTATTAACCAAAGGGACTAACCTTTAAACCAAGGGGACTAACCTTTTATTTACTTTGATTACTTTTGGTCGGAAAGTGAATAGTATGTTCGAAACGGTGTGAAAAAAAAAGCATAGGTCCCAAACGTTAAAAAAATAAAAGGTTAATCATTTCCATTAAATTTACAAATATCAGAATGAATAAGTTCCAATATTTCAGTATTTCTATTAACTTTAGGAAATGGTTTCCTCTTCATTTTCGCTTGAACACATACTTCACATTTATCCTCATGATCATTTCCATAAGAAATCATGTCGTTTTTAGACATAAACTTCATGGTTCAATAATTAATATGTGCTAAACGATTATGTTTTACCTATATCTACTAAATCAAAACAAAAGACCAGGCTTTTGATATGTTTAAGTGTTATAAGGTCATGGTAGAAACACAAAAGAATAAGAAAATTAAAATTTTGCGAAGTGATAGAGGTGGGGAATATTTTCCTACTGAATTTTCTGACTTTTGTGAATCTAATGGCATTATACATCAGGTTAATGCACCCTATAGACCCCAACAAAATGGAGTGGCGGAAAGAAAGAATGGTGTTTTAGGTGATATGCTAAATCCCATGCTTGTTAATGTAAATTTTCCGCTTAATTTGTGGGGATCGGAGAAGCTTTATTAACCGCATGTCATGTACATAATAGAGTACCTTCTAAGAAACACAAAGTGTCTCCATATGAATTATGGAAGGGTAGAAAACCTAACATTAGTTATTTTAGGGTTTGGGGCTGTATAGCATATTACAAAGTCCCAGAACCTAAGAAAACTAAGTTGGGACCAAGAGCTTTAAAAAGTGTTTTTGTTGGTTATGCTGAAAATTCAAAAGCTTACAGATTTTTGGATTTGGATTCTAATGTGATAGTGGAATCAAGGGATGCTGAATTCTTTGAGAATATATAACTTTCGTAGGGATTCCATAAACATTGAAACTTCAGCATTACTACAGATTTCTCCAAGTTCAATTCCGAGCTCTAGTGAAATTAGAGCTATGCCTGATTCTTCTAGTGATGAACCTAGAAGAAGCGTAACGGCAAGAAAGGAGAAAAATCTGGGTCATGATTTTATTAATTCTCAAACTACCCTTTTTCTCGTGGAAGGAGATAGATCTGAGGTTACTAATAAAATACCCATTCTACTTAACGATGAAGTTAATGTAGAGGATGATCCAAAAACGTTTCAATGAGCAATGTCTTCTAGAAATTATGCTTTTTGGAAGGAGGCAATAGATGATGAAATGGATTCATTGATATAAAATAATACTTGGTATCTTACTGATTTGCCTCCGGGATCAAAAGCTATCGGATGTAAATGGGTGTTCAAGATTAAGAAAACACAGACAAAGTCATAACTTCTTTTAAAGCTAGATTGGTTGCACAAGGTTTTTTTCAGAAGGAAGGGGTGGATTGCTTTGATACTTATGCACATGTTGCTAGAATTACATCCATTAGAGTCCTTATTGCTTTAGCCTCTATTTTTGGATTGCATGTGCATCAAATGGATGTAAAGGCAGCTTTTCTAAATGGTGATCTAGAAGAGGAAGTGTATATGAAACAACCTGATGGTTTTGTTCTTCTTGGTAATGAAAGCAAAGTTTGCAAATTACTTAAGTCCTTCTATGGGTTAAAACATGCTCCAAAACAATGGCATGAAAAGTTTGATCATGCAATTTTGTCACATGGTTTTACTCATAATTAGGCGGATAGATGTATTTATTCAAAATTTACAAAAGATTATGGAATCATCGTATTTTGGTATGTTTATGTTAATCTTTGGTACAAATATGAAAGGCATTGATGAAACTAAGAAGTATATACCTTCATGTTTTCAAATGAAAGATTTGGGTGAATTTGATACTATATTAGGAATCAAAGCTATAAAACATAGTGGGGGTTATGTATTGAGTCAGTCTTACTACATTGATAAAATGCTTGATAAATTTAAGCATTTGAATATCAAAGAGGCTAATTCCCCTTGATGAGTGACATTTATGTCGCTCATAGGATAGTGATTTAGGCATAATTTGAGTCGTTTTATTCTATTTTTAGTATTTTTAATCTTTATTTTCCTTAAATTCTTATTCCGATTAATTATAGATTAGTTTAGCGTTTTTAGCTTTTTTTGTTAGTTTTTAGATCTTAATTCCGAAATTAATTAATTTTATTTGTTTTACAATTTTATAGTTTAATTATTTTAGTTTTCGTTATTAACTTTCTATTTTTATTTCTATTTCTATTATTATTATTATTATTATTATTATTATTATTATTATTATTATTATTATTATTATTATTATTATTTATTTATTTATTTATTTATTTATTTATTTTATTTTTCTATTTCTTGTTTCTCTCCTATTTTCCTTTTTTTTATTTCGTGTAGATGTTGTTCGGGAATCGGAATACAAACTTAAAGGCCAGTCAAGAAAAGTCAACGGCTCAAAGAACAACAAGCTACAACAAGCCAATACTCCTATCCTACACCACCCCATTCCCTATCCTACACCACACACAATTGCCACCCTTTCTTCCATAAACACCAAGCCAGCCACCTTTCACCACAACCTCAGCCCACCGCAACTCCAACACCTCCTCCTCACCACCTTCGCACAACCAACCTACAACACCAACTTCACCGCCCAACTCCAACTCCATCTCCACCTTACCTCACACACACTAGTGGAAAAACAGTCATTTGCGTCGGTCATTTAAGCTCATTTGCGTCGCACATTGGTGCGACGTAACTGGCTGCGACGCAAATGAAAAAAGTCATTTGCGTCGCACATTTGGGCGACGCAAATAAGAGTCATTTGTGTCGCACTTTAGCTAATCTGCGACGCAAATGACGTTTTTTTTAACATATTGAAAAGTCATTTGCGTCGCTGTTTAGCTAAACTGCGACACAAATGACTTTTTAATATGTTAAAAAAAACGTCATTTGCGTCGCAGATTAGCTAAAGTGCGACACAAATGACTTTTCATCATGTTAAAAAAAAGTCATTTGCGTCGCAATTTTAGCTAATCTGCGACGCAAATGACTTTTGGATATTCTAAAAAAAATGAGCAGCTGATTTTATTTAATCCATAGATTAAATAAAATAAGCAGCTTTCGGTACTAGTATATTCAGAGCATAAAAATAAAAGTAAACTAGGTGAAAATTTCGACAATATTTCCTTTGTAATTTGATCCTCCCCAATACCGGGAATGTTATAATACATTAATATATACCTGTCAAAAAGTTTACAACCTAATAAAAGGCAAATTCACCATAGATCAACCAACAAGTTGATAACCTAACTACACTTTAAACATAAGTGTAAATATTATAATAAACTAGCTAAATATCGACATTGCTCATAAAGTAATCAGCCCAAATATCTTTAAAGAGCAATTGTTAACAAACTCGGTAACAATTACTAATTTGGAACAACAATCTTGCTCTTGATAAGAAACTGAGAATTGTCACCTTTGATCTTCAAACTATAGCAGAAAACGCCACAGCAGACGAACTCTCTTTTGTCAAAATGGTTTATGCAACCTGCTTTACCATATCAGAATAACCTAATGTTAGAAACACGTCTACAATTCCACACTAACACTCGAGCATCTATACTTCTTCAATATCAGATGAGACAAAATTGGAACAAGTGATAAGGAATGCAGGTACTGGTTAGAATTTGCTTAAGCATTATAGAACCGACTTGACTATTTTACTTCTACCACCTGATCAACAATATAGAAAACCTCTCCGCACTAATAGACCTGACATGTAAATAGTAGGACATGATAAAACTAGCATAATCAGAGTACCGAACATGCCGAAACTTGGATGGATACAAGTCGAATATTTGATTAAACAAAGTTGATCAAGCAACTTAACAAAGTTGATCAGCAGCAGAAATGAAGTGTCTGTCGAAGATTAATAAATTCAAATTCAAATTCAAAAGTAGTAACTTACCACACAGACAAACTTCAATACGAGATTTTTGGTAATGTCATTGCATCATAAGCCATTATCTTGGGCAAACCAAAGAGTGTTTCTAATAATATCCACCACATCCATTTCTATCCTAGGAGGCTAGGACAATGGCCTTAAACACCATCACAGTAAGACAAAAGCATTGTTATAAGGCTATACACTGTATATATTTAACCTACCAGTTTATCATAAACTTATCATGAACCTAGACCAAAAGATTTGGGTATAACGAACCTTGTTCTCTTTGCCACAGAAACAAAAAATCTTAAGACTACAAGTGGGATCCGTACAGGGGATTTAAAGTTATAATCCTTATAGGAACACTCATATAACCAAGAGACCAATATAAAGTGAAGCATCAAATTAAAACCCAATAATACCGAACTATCAACCTAATGTCTCTAAAATGAGATAAGTAAACATAATCTCACCATTTGAGAAAAGGGTTCCCAAAACAGAAGTTGTCACCAGTAAACAAAGCTTGTACAACTCCATCCGCTCCGGGTCCAGGAGGAAGAAACTTCACAAGGAAATTTCTCTCCTTTTTTGTTAAAACAGATTGCCAAACCTGAAATTTCAATGATATACTAAGCACTCATAGCACAACTTCAAACCACCAAGACAAAGTTTCATATTCTTATGTTTGGGCAACTTTTGGAAAAGACAATATATATCCTCTAAAACTCACAACCTGACAACCATATATTCTTTAATCCATACTATCATAGTCACATCATTCTCATACTTAAAAAAAATTGGACGAAGTCAACTCCATTTGAGAACACCACCCCTGCAATAGACAAGTAATGGTGCGTTGCATTATGCAAAAAGAAACGCAAGGGATTTAAAAACGTACCTTTCCTCTAACTCTCGTGCATTCTGCAAATCCTTGGAGGATATGATGAAATTTGACTTGAAACATAACTATCAATCTTAACTATGCCCTGACCTTCAGTTATAAAAAACATTTGCTTTGAACTTGGATCAACAAGCCAACCTTCAAACGATCACCTAAAACAACAAAAATCTTGCCAGAACCCGATCAAGTCTTGGGTATCATTCCAGTCCAAGGCACGGGAAAGACAAACAGGGAGGACTTCTCCTGGACGCTTCAAAATTTCAATTACCAAATCAATTTGAGAGTTGAGATCATGCTTGGATAAGCAACTTCCCATGACACACGTAGCACGCAGCGTCAGCGTCAGCGTATTCAAAGACAAATGAGGGAACCATTCAAGAGTCCCAAGAGCAAAATCAAAGGCGACAATTCTCACAAGTTTAGCGGATTGAAGAGCAATTGTTACCGAGTTTGTTTCCCTTTCTCAAGTTTTAACTTTTCAGTTCTCCTACAATAAAAATTTAGAAATTCATTAATTATCTGAACAGCTTGTTTTCAGTCTCAAGAAATGATTCAAACCTACCCAGATCAACAAAAAAACTAACATTAGGTTCATATTTCTCACTAACTGCGCCACCTTTTTGTTTCTGGAATTGGATGTACCGCAATGTGCTTGCAAAGAAAGCTTCAGCAGCAGAATCTGTTGCCGCATTATCACTTTGCATCTCTGTAGTAATTAATTCCATTAGATCCTGGATTGTATTGACGGTGATTTGGTTGTTTCCCTTCTCAAAAAAATAGAGATACCTAAATATGATGGCAAACTCCAAACTTAAATATGCTGTGAATTATCATGGAAATTCAAACATCCAACACGGTCAGAAAACAAACTTTTCTAGCAAGTAGAGAGCTTACTTATTGATGATTTCAATGAACAGCATAACTAAACCACCACTACCCCGAGTAGCATTAGCCATCTGTTGAGCGGCATTTGCGATTTTTAGAGCCCGCTTTAAGCAAAGTAGAACCCTGCATAAAGGAAAACCAATTAAATACACGATAAGGAATTCCAAACCTACCCAGATCAACAAAAAACTAACAACTTTTAAAAAAAAAAATCAAAATCCTCAATTAAAAAGTTCAAAATACTCGAATTCACAAACTAACCAACACGATCAAACCCTATATTTATAATAAAACAACTTCAATCCTGCTGTGAGAAACCGGTTACAGTAATTGGCTAAGCTGAAACTGTCATTCGACAGACCGATAGTAATGCGTTGAATAGAAAAAACATTTCCTTATTTTACTAATTGAATAGAGGCCTCACCTTGGGAGAAAACCATTGGCACTGACCCTCATTCAGTGGAGTATCCGAACTACTATAACTGCAGTTGAAGAATACACATTGGCTGTATCCTCCTACATTCACTAAATCATATTAGAACAACACAACAAGCATCAAACTGATGTTTAAATTTGTGTGAGCACAATGTAAGCAACAGAAATATCAAAACAACTAAAAATATGAAAGAAAATAGTTTAACTTCCAAAGAACTATAGATTTTAAAAATTGAATACTCACCAAGACCAGGACTATCTCTGAGCTCATACTTGATATGAGGCTGCCTCCCAACAAACCCATCACCCTCTACAATATCAGGCACCATCTGAAATCAAAATCCTCATTCAAAAGTTCAAACAATTGCTAAAAATGTTCGAATTTACAAACTAACTAACACAATTCATCAAAACAATATAAAAAGTAAAAATTAATTGAAGTTGGATTCATGGTAAAGATGGGGGAAATACCTAAGAAATAAGGTAATCAATGACGGCGGCGACGTTAACCGAAGATCCAGCTCCAACGGTTTGGCGTTTCACCCAACCTTAAAAAACCCTAGAAATAGGCTGATAAACAAGAACCCTTGAAATCTTCTATACACCGTAGGCTGATAAACAAGAACCCTAATTCACATAAATTGCACTGTACCTAAATCGCCGACGACGCCGACGAACTAATTCGCAGAATTGGATCGGAGACTCGCTAGCAATCGAGCTGCACTGCTTTGAAATGTCTCCTTCTTCGCGGCGGAATCTAGGATTTTTCCTCTTCGAGCCGTGTTTTCGCAAATCTTGATTTTTCCGGGTAAATTAATGGCAAAATACGTATAGTGGTTAGAGGAGATTTCAAATGAATGAAAGATTGAGAGGTATTGACATCTCATGAATGGAGTTCTGGAAAGAAGAAGAGAGAGAAAAAGAGGGGAGGAGGAAAATGCAGAGACTCGGTGATATCAAAAATTCGAAAGCTTAGGGTGTAATTAGGTGTGTTCGCGTGTATGCTAAGTTGGTGCGTCATTCATTGTTATTCTGCGACGCAAATTAGAGATCAGTTGCGTCATTCATTAGTTATTCTGCGACGCAGATGACTTTAAAAATCCGTATAATTATATTTGCGTCACTTAATAATAAATGTCCGACGCAAAGGTTGTTTTTTTACCAAAACTAGTCCTTTTACGTCACTGATTAAAATGTGCGACGCATTAGTAGTGAGGAAAATGAGCCTTTTTGTACTAGTGACAACCACGCATCACAGAAACTCCAATAATGCAGCAGCAACAGCCGGACACAACCAGTGCAAAATCGCAAACAAAATCACCAAAATCACAGCCTAAAACAGAGCAAAAGCAGAGCAAAAACAGAACAATTCGGGTTTGACCGAACCCGTAACGGAGTTCGACCGAACCGAAAATTTAGAGTTCCTGATTGTATGAGGTTCGGTCGAACCCGAATGAAGTTCGCCCAAACCACAACTAAGTTCGACCGGACCTTTTTCAGGTTCAACCGAACTTTTGAGCGTAGATTATTGGTACGGAATTAATGAAGCACGACGGCTACGATTCAATTGGCGATCGACGGTTGCGATTTGATTGATGATGATGAGCAGCAAAAATAGGGACCGTGAGATGTGACTGATGGAGGAGGATGAGCGAATTGAACGAAGTGGATTGAAGAGGAGAGTTGAGGATGAAGGTGCACCGCGAAGGAGGGGGCAAAACCCCATTGTTTGTGAGCTACTGCAGGGGAGCGAAATGACGAAGAAATGGGGGTTTGCGTTTTTGGTTTGGGAATTAAGGGGGATGCGTGGGATATCAATTAGTAGAAGGTACACCCGGTTGCGTGTAGCTCTACACGCAACCGGGTCAAAACTACGTCGTTTTGATAGTTTTTTACCAAAAAAATAAAATAAATTAATAACACAAAAATACTTTCCAGATATTTTGGTATCTTTTGGCAGTTAAATTAGGATAGAATTTTTAAATTTAAAAAACAGCCAAATAAAAAGTCAATAGAAAAGGAAAAAGATTTAGAGAATCAATTAGAATCCTCGTTGATGTCGTCAAAAGGGGAAAACCAAAATAAAGAACATCTTCATCTCCAAAAATCGCAAATTAGGCGACACAGGTGCTCAAATTCGTAAATTACGTATGTGTTAATCTTCATTTATTCAAGTAAGTGTGTATTGATGTTCTTTTCATGTGTAATTTAATTGTTAATTTCATTTATTTTGACAGTTTTTGATAATTTTATCTATTATTAATTGAAATTTCATGGGTTTTCTTTACACCCAAGAACAGACGTGCATCTTAATCAATGGCAGACGTAGTGTTTATCAACCACTAATTAGAATTTGTCCTATTTTGCTTTGATTTCCTTTTCCAAATGAACATGTGCTTTTCTTCCTAGTTATGTGCTTGTAGTTGTAAATATGTACTTTTATGTGAAATAATGTTTTTTTGGTCATAGTTATGTGCTTGTAGTTGTAAATATGTACTTATATGTGAAGTAAGATGTACTTTTATATATAGTAATGTGTTTTTGGTCTTAGTTATGTGCTTTTGGTTAAATGTATTTTTTTTTGTCCTATCATGTACTTTTACACCTTCAATGTATTTTTGTTTTACGATTTGTTTTTTATATGCCTTTACACATGTATTGTATTTCTTCTCCATATTAATTTATACATGATACGAGAAATATGGAGTATGAAAAAACCGCAAATAAAACAATGTAAATTGTTAAAAATTTAAATGCAAATAAAAGTAACTGATTGTTTTTGTAAAGATTTGTTAAAATATTAATAGAATCTTTGACTTTTTTAATCAATAAAAATAACTGATTGTTTTTGTAAAGTAACCATGATATGCGTGGTTTTGGGGGGAAGTTAGTTATGTGATTTTACATTTTTTTTTTTTTTTGCAAAAAATATCAAAAACGACGTAGTTTTAACCCGGTTACACGCAACCGGGTGCACCTAATAATTTGCGCGTGGGATATGATTTGTTTGGACTTTGGAGGGAGGAGTTCCCATTTTTATTTATCCTCTTTTTCCTTTTTATTTCTCTTTCATTTTTATTTTTATTTTATTTTTCCTTTTTGTCCTTTCTTACTCCCTTTTTATTTTCCTCTTTCCTTTCCTACTAGTTGTTGGACGGCACGCGATCCGCGCCGTCCCCCAAGACAGCAAAGATTAGTTAGTGTAGAAACCAAGGAAAATTATTTGAAGATTGTTATTCAAAAAACAAGTTATAAAATTGTTGTTTATTGATGCAATATCGAATTAATCATCGTTGAATATAAATATCTTTTTTTATGAGTGCACCAAAATTTGTCAATTTTTTTTCAATCAAGGTAAATCACTTCTCTCGCTCATTGCATATCCTTTGTGCACAATATTGGATGATCGAGACTGTCATATTGTTTAGCCCGATGATTCTACTAAATTCTTTCCAAGCTCCAACTCTTTCACTCTGTCCCTCTTATTCATTTCAACCTCATCACCTAAGAAGAACTCCCAACAAGCTAGACCTCAAATTGTGTGAATCACATACAACGTGAAAGACAATGATAGAGTGACCCTAAGGGTTGGTAATCCTTTCAATATTGAATTTTGATTGGTTACAAATGCATTGCAACTTTACAACACTCACTCTCCAATTAATTATGTTTATTATTTTATTTTATGTTATATGTATCTTAGAGCATCTCCAATGGTTGTAGCTAGGGACTAGCTTGAAATTTATAAAAGTTTCAAGCTAATAGCTAGACCATTGGAGTGCAAATAATAAATTAGCTTGGCCAAGCAAATTAGATTGTTTAAGCTAATTTGCTTGACAACTAGCTACCAAAGTTGTCAAATAATTAATTGACAAGTGGGACAAGTGAAACTAATTTAATTAACAATCTAGTTGCTATCCATTGGAGCACAAATTAGCTAGACAATGAAATAGCTTGAAATCTTATGTGGCATAACAAGCTAATTATCAAATTAGCTTACAATTGGAGATGCTCTTAGGGATTGCCAACCCTTAGGGTCAGCCAAATATTTTCCCAACGTGAAGATGAAGTTATTTTTTATTGTACTGGACCTACTTTCAGCTTGAATGATGCATAAACTAAAGTTTATTCTTAGTTTTTTGTCCTGTGAAAAAGCAGTAGCCGGATTATTTTTAATACGAACTCAAGAATCAAGATGCATCTTGTTGATTAATTATATACATAATTCCCCAAATACATGTTCATCAGAACCGAGTTATACTAATAACTTGAATGAAAATGTGTATTTGCCGAATAAGTTAGGCTTTGGGCAAGGCAACTACCAACAGATACATTTACCACACATTCCAATAATTTGGATTAAATACTAATTACCAAATAAATTAAACATTAAACATGCATATATCTCGGACATCACAGGAATGATCTCGAAAACCGATCTTTGAAAGTTCTCTGAATCAATCACACTACAGATGTTTGGGGTCTGTTTGATAGTAGACAACATCCCCAGTGTCGCTAACATAATGATCTTTCTTTAGGGTGTTTATGTATAGTGGAAGAGGTCCATATTTCTTTGGTTCACGGTAGTATTTCGTAAGAACCGGTTTTGCTGCTTCTGTCTGCAGGAACAAATTCAGACCAAATGTCAGAAAACAGTGAAGAAAAGAGTTCGACTTAATAGGCTGCTTGATATGAATACATATATGTTACTCACTGCTTCAATTAGTAATAGTGTGGAATTTGAGGGAAAAGATGGTGAATGCCATGAGTTCCGATGTCATGACGGATGTTGTTTAACAATTCAGAATCGCGACCAATTGTTGTAAGTCCTCCGCGAAGGTAACTCCATTCCTAGTAAGAAAAACAGGTAGACAGATATCCTTAAATTGTTCTTACTATCTCTACTTTGTAGACAATTCGGTTCTTTCTATCTCTACTCTATAGTATGGTCACTTTCTAAATACCAAAGCCCTCATGTACTCTATATGAAAGATACAAATTCCAACATCAACAATATATAACCACAAAGTTATGAAATTGCAAAAATTGTACTCAATAAGCATGAAACTGATGATTAAAAGTCAAGTTGCTTCATTATAGATTTTTCGATTCCAAACTCAAAATTTATCGCAGGGAAAAAGCCAAGCTTTGTTATCCATTACACAAGAATGGAGAGTAACTTTCCTCTCTCTTACTACAAAAGTCCGACAATAATATTTTACTTAACACCAAGACTGAACCATGGACCCATGGAGTCCATAACCAGACACAATCCATCACCAAAACCATGAAACAGTGGAATGATAACACTTGGTAAAAGAAGAGAAATAGAAAGACAAACAAATGCGAGCATCATCACACCTTATTACTGCTCATTAGAACCTAGTCAGAAAGATTTTTGTTTGAAAAGCACCAGGAAATCAATCTCTGGTATGGTTCCAGAGTACCACTATGCATTTCAAGACAATACAAGGTTGACTTTAGTAAGGACGGACCTACATATGTGTACCTTTACTCTACTGCAACATCAGGAAACTTGTAACCAAAATTTCCCAAATTGAAAGTAGGCCCTTGATATTCTTTTGGACCTCAAGCATAAGACAAATGGATGATAGAAATTTGAGGACGCACGCGGAAGTTTTGATGGAGCTCAATTATAAAAAAAATTGCATTGATAAAATTGTACAACAATTTTTGCGAGAGCTCATGTCTCTCACTTATCTCTTTGGTAGAACCCTTATTTCTACCCCTCACTCATATTTTTTTTTGTGGGAGCTCTCTTGATGGGCTCTCTTGATGGGCTCACCCTAAACTTATGCACATACAACCTATTTATAGTTGTTGTATTATGGTTTCTAGATTTTTCTACTCCCTTCATCATGTAGATTTTTCTACTCCCTTCATCATCTAGATTTTTCTTAGGATAATTCTAGACATTTTAGTTACTAGATTTTTCTAGTCTAGCTTCTAGATATTTCCTAAGATTATTCTAGATTATTATATTTCTAGATTTTTCTACATAATACAGTTAACTATTTTTACAAGTGTATTATCTAGATTTTTCTAGATTAATATTTTAACACTCCCCCTTAATCTAGAAAAATCTTGTGCTTCAAAATATTTCATCTTTCGAAAAATCTCGTTGATGCACTTGTCACCAACCACCAATCGTCATAAACACTTGAGTTCTAATCATGTTGGCACCCGTGTTACCAACCTCCATCTTCTTGATACCTTTCATTGATCTTGATCATCTTCTCGTTGGTATACATGTTACCAACTATCCCACTAGTGCACATGTCACCAGTCATCTCCTGAAATTTTTCCTCAAATCTTATTTTATTATTGGTGCTCATGTCACCAACCATCCCAAAACTTTTCTTCTTCTTCACATCTTGCAGATTTTCAACTCTTTGTGTTGGTACCCTTGTTACCAATTTGCTCCAATGTAATTTGTTTCTCCCGATTTTTCTATAGTTTTGGTGCTCTTGTCACCAATCATCCCGCTAATGCTCTTTTCATTAGCAAACTTCAAAATTTTTTTCAAAATATTTTCTTCTACATTTTTTTCATTGCCATTTGTTTCTCCAAATTTTTTCTTTTGTTGTGGTGCTCATGTCACCACCCATCACTGCTAATGCTCATGTCATTAGCAAACTCCAAAATTCTTTTTGTGAATATTTTTTTGTCACCAACATACTCTGCTAATGCCCTTGTCATTAGCATCCTTCAAATAATTTCTTCTTCAAAACCTATTTTCTTCTTCAATTTTTTTCATCCTTCCTTATTTTTTTATCATCAACTTTAATTTTCTCCATTTTCCTCCATAAATTTTTTCTTTTAGTTTAATTTTCCCACCTTTATTATTTTCTATAAGAAAATTTAGATTTATTACGTACCTCTTTCTTCAAATCTCGTAACCCTTCATGTCTTGGGTCTCCGATCTTCAATTTTGTCGTAATCACTTTTTCATCTCTGGTACCATGATAGAAATTTGAGGACGCACGCGTAAGTTTTGATGGACCTCAATTATAAAAAAAATTGCATTGATAAAATTGTACAACAATTTTTGCGAGAGCTCATGTCTCTCACTTATCTCTTTGGTAGAACCCTTGTTTCTACCCCTCACTCATATTTTTTTTTTTGTGGGAGCTCTCTTGATGGGCTCTCTTGATGGGCTCACCCTAAACTTATGCACATACAACTTATTTATAGTTGTTGTATTATGGTTTCTAGATTTTTCTATTCCCTTCATCATGTAGATTTTTCTACTCCCCTCATCATCTAGATTTTTCTTAGGATAATTCTAGACATTTTAGTTACTAGATTTTTCTAGTGTAGCTTCTACATATTTCATAAGATTATTTTAGATTATTATATTTCTAGATTTTTCTACATAATACATTTAACTATTTTTACAAGTGTATTATCTAGATTTTTCTAGATTAATATTTTAACAATGGAAACTTGGGAACAAATGCCTAAAACATATAAAAGCTTATTTCATGAAAATTAACAGAAACTAAATGTGCCTCTCTCCTCTCAGTAAATAAATAGAATCCTAATTAAGGACTATCAAGAGAGACAAACATAGCATAGAAAATAGATCACCTGATCATCAAAGCTCGTTTGTGCACTTCCAGATACCAGGACAGAAATATGGGCAACAGTACATGTAGATCCGTAGATATATCACATCTCATGTTCACAACACCACGTGAGAATGTGCCGGCTTGCAATGGTGGTGGTGGGGCACTGCAAGACATTGAAGTAGCAAAATTCATTGATACATCAAAGGTTTAAAGTTTATCTATAACTAAATTATGAGATTAAAAAGCAACGTTTCTAATAGAACTCTATCAGCCTTAACCCCAACCCCCCCAACCCTGTCCCGAAAGTTCTGTTTTTTTAGCCTTCCATGGGAAAAACAAATAGCAACATCACCAACAGACAATACCTGAACTGGTTCTGAAGCTTGCTCCCACGCATCTAAATTATAATAAGCAAAAAGTAAAGAACTCATTATACACTATGCTGAGAAAAAAAATTACTATGCTAAAATCTTCTTATTGCAATGGCTACAATATGAAGTGATCCATTGAAAAAGCTTCCCTCAATCAATCACGGTAACACAGGTACATCCGCACCCGACACCCTACTCCCCTAAAATGTGAATCTCTTATACTCTTTTCAGTTTCCTATCTAAAAATTTGTGCTTGTCCCACATTGACAAAAAAATAAGAGTTTTACCCACTTTATATATCCTCACTCCACTAATAGGTTTGTTAGAAGACTTGAGAGGAGGCTCTAGGCCACCGCACACGAGCGCAGGCCGGGCCGGCCGAGTGGCGCGGCACGTTCGCGAGTGTGGGTGGGGCCCTTTTTGCCGCCAATCAATCTCGTGTAACGGCTAGTTGTTGTATTTTGGTAACCGAATATTTTCCATAACGGTTACAAATTTCATTCCGGAAATTGAGTCATTAATTGATTACCGAATTTATTTCCTTCCCGAAATAATTCTTCAGCCTTCCGTTATTTATTTTGGCTTCCTCATTCACAAAGAACACACAGAAAAATTTTCTCTCCGAAAATTTTCCTCTAAAACACATACTCTCTGATTCATTTTGGGCAACGTTCAATTTCGTTTTCAATCTATCTTTTTGTACTACACCAACGAGATAGATGTCGTGTAACCCTGGAGGTTGATTGTCAAGAGGCCGTGTGTACGTAACGGGGCAAATTCAACTTTAGGGCAGTGTTCATACACGCCACGACTTGGTTAAAGATAAGTTTATTTGTTCATTACTAGTCATTGTTCCTACAATCTAAAGTTGAATTTTTCTTCCGTGTTTTATTTTTACAATGGCTGGTAATATCCCTACTGCTATCCCTTTTACTTCTTCCATGCTTCCCAACCCTTTCATCCCTGATATGTCTAAGTTAGATCCTTTCGATGGGAAGAATTATAAGATGTGGTCTGATAAGATGGAGTTTTTCTTGGGTCAAATTGGGGTAGATTATTGTCTTACTGTTATTGCTGCCCTGCTAATTCCACTAGGGATTTTGAGAAAGATAACAAAACCTGTCGTGGGATGTTGTTGCACTACATGATTGCTTCTCTTTATATGATTTATAGTAAGTCTAAGAATGCTATGGAAATTTGGGATGCTCTGAAAACTAAGTATGGAACTGATGATTTTGGGACTAAGAAATATGCTTGTAGTCGTTGGTTAAATTTTCGTATGACTGATGATAAGCCTGTCCTTGATCAAGTTCATGAGTATGAACATTTATGTGCTGATATTGTTGCTGAGGGTATGAAAATCTGTGACCTTTTCCAAGCCAACTGTCTCCTTGAGAAATTACCCCCTTCTTGGCAAACCTATGTCCATTCCATGAAACACAAACAAAAAGACTTTACCCTTCAAGAACTCGTTTCCCACATTAAGATTGAAGAGCAGAACCGTATCCAAACCATGGGAAAAACTACTGACCATTCTTCCTCTACTGCTAATCTTGTTGAAACTAAAAGAAATGCAGGTTATAATAAGGGACCGAAAGGCAAGGGTCCAAATCGGTTCCATGGCACAAGGCAGAACAACAACAACAAAGAGAAAAGGCAGTTTAAAGGAAATTGCTATACTTACGGTAAGTATGGTCATTCAGCTAGGGAATGCAGGCAAGGACATGGACCCGGGAACAAGCCAAAGGAGAACAAGCCTCAAGCTAATCTCACTGAAGACATCATTGCTGCTATTGTGTCCGAGGTGAATCTGGTGTGCAACGTGACTGAATGGGTTGTTGATACTGGAGCAACTCGCCACATTTGTTCGAGCAAGGAAATGTTTCAAGACTATGAAAAAGTTTCTGAAGGAGAATGTGTCTTCATGGGCAACTCAAGCACTGTGAGTGTACTTGGTGAAGGAAATAGTGCCCTTGGTCCAAGTATGCATATAATATTAAGTCTAATAAATGCGGTTCAGTATTAATTAACAAGTTAATAATTCAGTGAGATCAAGTGAGCTGAATGCCTAGCTAGAGGCCGCTTCAGTTCAAGTGGAATTAATGATATTAATCCACAACTTACTCTTGACTAAACCCGTAGGGTCACACAAATAGTACGTAAACGGATAAAGTATTTAATGGCATTAAATACTCCATCTATGGATATTCGGAATCGACGGATCTTGGTTTCAGTGGGAGCTAAGATCGTCACAAGCAAGAAATGAATACTCCGGAAACGATGATATTGCCGGAAACGGAAATATGGATCGTATCGGAAATATAAATATTATCCAAGTGTAGATGTTGCCGGAACAGGAAACATGGTACGTGTCGGAAAATATTATCGGAAATGGAAATATTACCGGAATCGGAAATATTGCTGGAGACGGAAATATTGTCAGAATCGGAAATGTTATCGAAATCGGAAAATAATTCCGGAAACGGAAATATTAAATATTTGTTCGAAACGGAAATTAATTCCGGAATCGGAAATATTAAATATTGTTCGTATCGGAAATGAATTCCGGAATCGGGAATTTAATCGGAAGGTATCGTACGAATTAGCATCGGACGAGGCTCGCTAGACGAAGGCCCAGCACGAAGCCAGGCCATCGCCCAGCAAGCCACACGCATCACCAACACACGCCAAGCCTCGACCAGGCCCAGCCAAGGCCTTGGGCGCGCGCGCGGACACAGGCAGCGAGCATGGGCCGAGGCGCTGTGCGCTCAGCGTGGGCCACAAGGCCTGCGCGAGTGTGCGGTGCTCGTGCGATGCTCGTGTGCGTGCTATACGAATCCTAAAGCTATCAGAATTCGATATATGATTAAATTCCTAATCCTAATAGATTAAGTTTATTATTTAGAGTTCAAGTTGGATTCTAATTAATAAATCCAAATCCTAGTAGGATTGTAATTCCTTTTCCATACCTCTATAAATAGGAGCCTAGGGTCATAATTTATAGACACAATTGAAGTATTCTAAAGGTAAGATTTTGAAGAAAAATCAGCTATACACTTGCACCTAATAGCCGAAATTCCTAAGCTACCTTAAGGGCGATTCTAGTTGGTCAAGCTTAAGGCGGATCCGGACGTGCTATGGACTATCTACGGAGGGACGACACTTGGAGTCCTAAAGACTTGTTCTTGTTCGGTTCGGGCGCAGCTAGGGAGGGCACGCAACAAAGTGTATTCATCTAAACTATGCTAAATGATTATGTGTAAATAATATGTTTTCCTGGCTTTATGGTTTTTCCGCATGATTTATGTTTTGTCATATGAATCATAACCTAACAGTGGTATCACAAGCCTCTTATTATTTTCATAATCTAAATTGCATAAACATGGTTAAATGTTACAACTTTGCAAAGAATTAAAAGGGGTGATTAATTTTCGTAATTGTTAATTAATTGCAAATTGCGTTTATTTAGTTATATGTACGCAGTTTTTCGGCAGTTTCTTCGTTACTCATCTAAATCGAGTGATTTTTGTGTCAATTCCGCATGTAAAAGGCATTCCAAAATTTTGACAAAAACGGTTTTTTTCGGCCGAACACAGAATTCCCAAATTCGAAGCCTAACTATGACTTTTCGGAGGTTTTAGTTTTTCGAACGCAAAACTTTGTAAATTTAAGATGTTAAATTAAGTGTTTGCGATTCTTGTTGATAAATCTTGAGTTTTTGATTGACCTACTGTATATGTTTAACAATTATGAATGCCTAGACTTGTTAATTATACAACCTAATTTGTAATTATGATTAATTTGTTGAAATTCGAATAATTTAGAATTGATTTGATTTTCATGATTAATTAATAATTTAATTAGGTATCCATGATGATTAAAATCCACCATAAAAATTGTTAATTTATGTTAAATTTTTAATTTTTATGACCTAGATTTAAATCCATGTTAATCGGAAATTAATTGATTAATAAATTTTCGATTTTTCGCCCTAAATTATGAAATTAATATGTTTTATTAATTTGTCATTCATTTTGAATTAAAAATTTTAAATTTTTATGAAAACGCTCATTAATGTTGCACGCACAAAGCAATGGAAGCTATGTGTTACCCTTAAGGGGTGTTGTATAGTGCGGGCACGCGACGACGATCAAGGGAGCTCGTCGCCCGTGCGGTACGAATGCAGCGAGCAACCTAGCGCATGGCGCGCGCACGAGGCAAGGGAGCCTGTGCGTGTGTGCTGTGTGCTGTGGCGATGGGCAAAGGGCGAAGGCGTGGCACGAGCAGAGGCGCGCACGCGCGCGAGGGCTAGAGCTGGTCGCCCAGCGATCGCTGCTCCGCGTACCAACACGCGTGGCCTCGAGGGCTTGCTTGCGCGCGAGCGAGCGAGCGCTCCCATCGTAGCCGCTGCGATGCATACGGGCAAGCAGGCTGCGCGCAAGCGTGACTTGGCTTGCTGCGTTTGCGCGTGGCTGCTGCTGCGATGAGCCATGGGCCAGCGATAGGTCGTGCACACGACGGGGCTTGGGCGCAAGCCCAAGTGCTCGTCATGTTACGATTGTCAAGTTTTAAATTTTAATTTGAGATTTTCAGTTCATGTAATTTTAATTAATTTTAAAATTAATATTTTAAATTGTTTTCTTGGATTTTAATTTTGAATATTATAATTATTATAAATTTTAATTTATTCTAATTATTTTACTAAAATTAAAAACCTTGAATTAATTTAAATTCGACTGAAAATAAATTAAATAAGTGGATTCAATTATAAATTTATATGAGCTTTAAATTTTAATTAAATTTGTATGTTTCCGGTTAGACTAGAAATACATTTTTATGTTTAAAATTAGTAAAGCATATGAATTTATTGGTTTAAGTGGGAGCATTTTTAGTCATAAACTCTTGATTAGGTCTACAAATCCTTTAAGGTTAAACAACTTGATTAGAATTAATAAGGACTGAATAATTGGTAGATTATTGGTGCCCTTAATTAATTGCTGCAAATATTTGTGTGATGCATAACGTGTTTTACTAACCAGCTATGTGGGCCATTCATGATAATGAATGGGTGAATGGTATATATTGTATATGTACTGTTTTGCAGGTTATGAAGTGACTAGTATGGCCCAAATAGGATAGAAAATATGGTCTGTGTACCATTTATTTGAATGTAATTGGTCTAAAGTACCAAATTTGTTTTTCAATTCAAATATGGTCTGCGTACCATCAAATAGTTGTAATTAGTTTAATTATAGCTTATCCTATTTGAAAAAAATTGCGCCTCCCACAGAGATTTTCAAGACGGACTTTGAAGTTGAAGCTTCAAGATGAAGTCGGGCCATACTAGATCACATTTATCTTATGCATGTTTTAAGTTATTTATTGCTTTTAAATATGTCTTAAATATGCATGAGATCGAAGCTTGATTATGTTGCATGATTAAGGATTTTAGTTCACTTAAAATCTAACCAACATAGTAAGAGCCTTAAGTTCCAAACTTAAAAATTGAGTTAAAAGGTGCCATGGAAAAATAACACTTACTTGGATATCCTTTTTTTTTCATCGATCTTAGTAATAGTTTTCCGCCATAGCGAGGTGTTACTTATCGATACTAAAGGGGTAAGGTACACAAATAATTGTGAGTACATGTTAGTTTTGGTGAAACTCAACGATATAAGTAAGGAGTCCTTTTATGTCGTGGCAAAATCGATAGGTTTACCTAATAAGTTCTTAGACGTACCTATCAACCAAGAGTAGTTTCTAGACTATTAGCAAAAGGCTTTTGCTTACCTAAAAGATTTTAGAATTAAGTCTAAATACATAAAGTGCTTAATTCTTCAATGGTTTTTAGGATCTTGGAATCATTTTATTCACACCTGCCGGAACACATAACTCGAATAAAATGCTAATGACTTGTTTAAATTGCATGATTGCTTTAAATTTCAAGTTATTACTCATGATAAATGTTTTAGACTTTGCATGCTTCAATGTATGTTTTAATTATTGTTTATAATTAAATATCTTGCACTGCAGTAAATCCTTTTAGAAAGGTAACAGTAAATTTCCTCGGTTGGTAGTGAATCCAAGAACAATTCACGGAAATAAGAGATAATGAGCAATTTAAATGTACGTTTCTTTTAGTGACTTTTATGGTTGTTTTCGAGTATCAAAATCGAATGGCAAACCGATTGGTGCTTGTGGATTCAAAATACAATGTAGTTTTGAGATCATAAAACATTGAGTTTAAACGCTCAGCTTTACCAATGGTTAACAACCTAATATCTTTTTCCATTTAATTATCGAATGAGTCTAGTCACTAGACATTCGAATAGATCGATGCTTAGAGAATTTTAGAAGCTTCTGGTAAGATAATCTAGTTGAACAGAATATTCAACATAAATGGTAAGAACCTTGTTGGAGTGACATTGGAGATATCTAACAAAGTATAAAAGTCAACACTAAAGAATTCAATTCTTAAGACTATAAGAAAGGGTACAAGAAATAGGAAAACAAGGAACAAATGAAAAGTAATTTACAATTCCGTTTCTACCTATAAGTTTATGTTTAAAGAGAAGTGACCTAGCAATCAAACTTCCTTGGTATCATATACCGCTTGAGGTTCTTACTTCGGTAATAACTCAAACAATGGAAGCTAGGCTACACTAATGGCCTACAAGTGGGAAATGAAGCATGGCATACATTAGTTGTAGGGTCATCTAGTTTGTTTTAAGTCCTTTCAAAGGCTGGAACTTAATGGCAATTTTGTTCCACAATCAGCATACCTAAATTTCTGTTTTCAAACACAGAAAGACTCACATTCAGAAGAACAAAAGCAATGTTTGTTTGTTTATTTGAATGAAATGGTCATTTACGGGTTGAGTCAATATGCTTGATTAAAAATAAACAACTCTTTAACAATAAAAACTTTACTAGGTTCAAATCAACCCCTTGATTTGAGTTCCACTAATCTTTGGCATTGTTGCTTAGAACATATCAACAAGTTAACGTTCATAAGCTCTATTTTGATGGACTTTTGAAAGTTGGTTGATTTCTAGATCAATTCAAGACAAGCTAGTCTTACTTGTTGAAAGTAACAAAAGATATGAACTATTGTTAGAACGCCTAGACAATAGAGTTCAAAGCTAAAGAAAGGTTTTATGACTTTATTATTTCACACAGATTTGAGTGAATATAGGTTTATTTACTCAATGTGATATAAGTTTGAATCGGGTTGGCTAGTTCAAAGATTCAGAAGTATAAATCCCACTTGGCAAGAAATCATAAAGATCTAGGTTAGATCATGTTGATGATTACTTAAGTCAAGAATGATCATCAATGATTGTGTGTAGTAAAATTCACAATCTAGCTCCATAAGATATGGCATATCTAAGTTGGAATGATCGAAGTCAATTAGTACTTGATTCGATCAATGATGAATCATAAAGAATTTTCCTATAATTTCTAAAACAAAATGCTCAACTACCACCAAACTAAACCAAATTCGTCAAAGCTATTGAAAAGTAATTTCAAAATATCTTTTCATAATTATATATCTAAAGAGTTGCTAAACTCAGTGGGATCTTAGTGTTTGTTATTCAACAAACTAAGGCCCAAGTATAGATATATGTTTTATTGTGATTTATTCAAATGAGACACAAGGGTATTGTTTCTACCACGAATTTTGAGAACATAATGTTTCTTTGCTCGAAATAATGTCCTTTTGGAGATTCGTTTCCAAAATGACAAGTGGGAGAAAATAGACCTCGAAAGTCTTCGAGGCGAACAAAAAACATAAACGGACATTCCGGAGGCTTTTCGAAGTGCTTCAGAAAATCCAAACTTATTCTTTAAGGACTTTAGAAGTGGCTTTAAAGAATAGACATCTTTTAGAAGACTTTACAAGTGCTTCAAGGAGAACGGAATATTCAAAGGACTTTCAAGTGGCTATTGATATTCTATTGTTTGATGTTCTATACCCAAGTAGGCATAGAGTTCAAGTCATTGAAACTATGAGATTCTTCTATTAGATAGTAAAGAAACATGGAGTTCAGTTCACTGAAGCTATGCGATTCTTCTATTAGATAGTGAAGAAACCTACAACTTGCAGCCAAACTATTATCATATAGATTAATGAGTTTGTGACCTGTAAGAAAGCTATGACGAACCCTAGATTCCCTAAAATGGTTAGAGGCCATATATAGACTCAATGTTTTAGACGGTTAAAGGCCATAAAACATATTTAATGCTTTGATGACAAAATTGAAATTTTGTTGATTTGCAAGAATAGATTAAACACCTATTGATTGCAAATTGGTTTTAAGGATAAAAACCATCAAACATTGAATTGTGTTAACACACAAAGCTAGATTAGTTGCTAAAGGTCACAAGCAAATTCATGACATGGATTGTGTTGAAACCTCATGCATAATCGTAATGCTCACGTCTATAAATCAAGCAATGATTGCATATTGGTACATATGGCAATTGGATGACAAAACGTATTCCTCAATCAAATGTTGGAAGAAACTATGTACATGGTATGTCATAGAATTTGTGGATCCAAATAAATACTTGAAAAGGAAAGCTAGCTTATAAAATCTAAGTACAGATTTAAGCAAGCAATTGGGAATTAGAAATGTATTTTAGTGAAGCTAATAAGTATTTTAGTTTCATAAAATGTACATGACTCTTATAGATATATAAGAAGTTTAGTGGGAGTACGTAAAACTTAATTGGTCCTATGTGTATCACAGACATATCTCTCCATTGTAAAATAACATTCAAATGCTAATGACTTAGATTTGAAATTATTCATCAATGATGGACCATGGCGAAACTTAGTACATACTGGGTATTAAGATCTATTTACAAAGATCTTATAATATTGTTTTGGATTAAGTAATGACATTTACTAAATCAAACACGAAAGTCTCCATTGGAGACATTTGACCCAAATGAATAAATCTAAGTAAAGGATGTTTAAACTATGTATAAGCATTTACTAAGTTAAACATCAAAGGATCTAAGTGAGATTCTTAACCTATATTATATGTCAAAGAATTTAGCTGGATTTAGTATCTACTGAAATTGAATGAGCTAAAGTTACATGAATAGAATTCAATTGGGAATTATTCTGCAAAAGAATTTATCATGTATGATATAATATGAGGATCGCCAAAACCGTATCGTATGACTTTAGGCATGACGAACATATACCAATCTCTATTGATCTAAGTGAAGATCAACTAGATTGAGATCAAGAATACTTATGGTACTTGAAAAGGTACATAGGAATAGTTCTTGATTCAAGGAAATAAAGATATGCTAAATATTGATGCTACACGCATAGACACTGGCAAAGGATCAAGCAAAACCCTTTGGAGTTAACCATTGACAAGGACGAGCTAAAGAGCATCGTGTTTTGAAATGGCAACATGGATTGGAGACCATAAGTTGTTGCGTGGGAAATTTAAATAATAATTTCTATGTTCTAAGATACAGCTGGAAAGTCTTCCACATATCCGTGAACTGCTTGGATAAGTAAATCCAAACCAAAGCATCACTAGCAGCCTATGCAGTTGAAGTAGAAGTACTTATTGCCTAAGAAGCAATAAAACTGAGTTTTTTACATTAAAAAGTTCTTCACTGAACTTGGGTGGATCACATGTCTGCTGACTTGATGGATCTTCATTGCAAAATGCATAGAACCACTATTGTAGTAAGAAAGACTAGATCACATAATAAACAAACTCAAAATATCTTATCATCTTATCTCGAAAAACATTCGATGAAAGGGATATTAAGATTGGCAAAGCATGATAACTAAACCTATGCAACAAGTGAGAAGCAACACTCACATTGTAGCACTGGAAATCAAGCATAGCTTTGAAATTCCATGAACTGTTTTAAAGATGGGTTTGAGGCCCATGGTTGTAAAACATTAGGGTTGAACATTTATCATATATGAAATGTATTTTCATATTTTATTTAATCTTGGTTTAGTATTAAATGATGAGTCCCTTCAATTTGACAATATTCAAGATAGACTGTCAGGACCAGTCCTGTGACTAAGAAATGTCTATCAAGTGAACTTGAATGTCAAAAGTTGAAAATGGTCCCTGGTCGGAGTTTTCTATAAAATTGGACGCATAGAAAACGTTAGACGACTAGAATGCAAGATGACTAGTAGTTCTGTTTCTTGAACTATGTGGCATGGCAATGTCATAATCATTTGCATAGATACTTACTTTGGGAAGACTAGTATCGGACAGACCTATGAAACTTTACTGTAAGAGATGAAAATCTGTCATAAGTAAATTTCATTAAAATTATTAGACGTACACTAAATCCTCAATACCTGAGTGATTTGAGATTACTTGTTTGAGAACTGGTTGCTTTGACGTTGACCAACCATCGCACCGTAAAAGGAGGCTATAAAGGCAACACTCAGGTAATCACCTATCAAACGAAGTCTAATCTCAAGATCACAAGATTGGGATTGTCCTCCCATAAATCGGGATGAGATGCTTAAAAGTTGTACAAGGCCACTCGGAGAGCTAGAAACTATAAAATGCATGGCCATGCTCGGAGGAATCATAGGCTATGATTATCTGTTTATTTGATCAGTTGAACTCTGAAACCGAGAAACACCTCTGGACATAATAAGGATGACAACTCTTACCTTATGTTCAAGAGCAAGCATCGAGCGAAAAAGGAATTAGGTAATGCACACTTGTCCCTAAGGACAAGTGGGAGACTGAAGGAAATATATAGTGCCCATGGTCCAAGTATGCATATAATATTAAGTCTAATAAATGCGGTTCAGTATTAATTAACAAGTTAATAATTCAGTGAGATCAAGTGAGCTGAATGCCTAGCTAGAGGCCGCTTCAGTTCAGGTGGAATTAATGATATTAATCCACAGCTTACTCTTGACAGAACCCGTAGGGTCACACAAATAGTACGTAAACGGATCAAGTATTTAATGGCATTAAATACTCCATCTATGGATATTCGGAATCGACGGATCTTGGTTTCAGTGGGAGCTAAGATCGTCACAAGCAAGAAATGAATACTCCGGAAACGATGATATTGCCGGAAACGGAAATATGGATCGTATCGGAAATATAAATATTATCCAAGTCGTAGATGTTGCCGGAAACGGAAACATGGTACGTGTCGGAAAATATTATCGAAAATGGAAATATTACCGGAATCGGAAATATTGCCGGAAACGGAAATATTGTTAGAATCGGAAATATTATCGGAATCGGAAAATAATTCCGGAAACGGAAATATTAAATATTTGTTCGAAACGGAAATTAATTCCGGAATCGTAAATATTAAATATTGTTCGTATCGGAAATGAATTCCGGAATCGGGAATTTAATCGGAAGCGTATCGTACGAATTAGCATCGGACGAAGCTCGCTAGATGAAGGCCCAGCACGAAGCCAGGCCATCGCCCAGCAAGCCACACGCATCACCAACACACGCCAAGCCTCGACCAGGCCCAGCGCAAGGCCAGGCCAAGCCAAGGCCTTGGGCGCACGCGCGGACACAGGCAGCGAGCATGGGCCGAGGTACTGTGCGCTCAGCGTGGGCCACAAGGCCTGCGCGAGTGTGCGGTGCTCGTGCGATGCTCGTGTGCGTGCTATACGAATCCTAAAGCTATCAGGATTCGATATATGATTAAATTCCTAATAGATTAAGTTTATTATTTAGAGTTCAATTGAAGTATCCTAGGGTCATAATTTATAGACACAATTGAAATATTCTAAAGGTAAGATTTTGAAGAAAAATCAACCATACACTTGCACCTAATAGCCGAAATTCCTAAGCTACCTTAAGGGCGATTCTAGTTGGTTAAGCTTAAGGCGGATCCGGACGTGCTGTGGACTATCTACGGAGGGACGACACTTGGAGTCCTAAAGACTTGTTCTTGTTCGGTTCGGGCGCAGCTAGGGAGGGCACGCAACAAAGTGTATGCATCAAAACTATGCTAAATGATTATGTGTAAATAATATGCTTTCCTGGATTTATGGTTTTTCCGCATGATTTATGTTTTGTCATATGAATCATAACCTAACACTTGGCAAAGGAAAAGTTTTTCTAAAGCTTACTTCTGGAAAAACTATTGCTTTGCAAAATGTTTTGCATGTACCCGATATCCGCAGGAACCTCATTTCTGGTGCTTTACTTAACAAAGCAAGTATCAAGTTAACTTTTGAATCTGATAAACTTGTACTTACCAGAAATGGTGAATTTGTGGGTAAGGGATTTTGTAATGGGGGTTTATTTGTGCTTGATGTTGTGACTGATAATAATAATTCTTCTGCTTCTGTTTATATTGCTGAGTCAGTTTCTTTATGGCATTCTAGACTAGGTCATGTGAATGTTGCATCTGTCAAGAGACTCAAACAACTTAGTCTTATTCCAGACTTTAGTAATACCTCTTTTGATAAATGTGAAGTTTGTGTAGAAGCTAAGCACCCGAAAAAAGCCTGTAATAAGAATGTATGTCGGTCTTCTACCCTACTTGAACTAATTCATAGTGACTTAGGAGACTTTAAGAATTCCATGAGTAGAGGAGGGAAACGTTATTATATTACCTTTGTGGATGATTATTCTCGTTACTGTAAGGTCTATTTATTGAGTACTAAAGATGAGGCCGAAGAGAAATTCCATATTTATAAGGCTGAGGTTGAAAACCAATTAGACCTAAAAATAAAGAGAGTTAGATCAGATAGAGGTGGTGAATATGATGGAACTCCTTTAAAGAAATTTTGTGAAGCTAATGGGATTATTCATGAGGTTACAGCTCCTTATACCCCAGAACAGAATGGAATAGCTGAACGTAAAAATAGAACACTTAAGGATATGATGAATGTTATGCTTATAAGTTCCGGTATGCCTACTAACATGTGGGGTGAGGCAATTATTTCTGCTTGCTATGTGCTTAACCGTGTTCCCCATAAGAAATTAGATAAAACTCCATATGAATTGTGGAAAGGGTTTAAGCCTAACTTGGGTTACCTTAAAGTGTGGGGGTGTTTGGGAAAAATAGGACTTCCTGATTTTCAAAGGAGTAAGATTGGACCTAAAACCGTGGATGGTATTTTTATAGGTTATGCGTCCAACAGTGCTGCATATAGATTCATTCTTAAGGATGCATCTGGTTTTGGACCAATTCATGAGTCAAGGGATGTAGAGTTTTTTGAGCATATTTTTCCTATGAAAGTTAATATTCAAGCATGCTTACCTGTTGCATCTCCATCTCCTATTGTGCATCATGACATTGCATCATCTGGTGAGACTATAGAACCTAGAAGGAGTAGAAGAACTAGAACTGAGTCTAGCTTTGGACCCGATTTTATTACTGCGTTCCTAATTGAGAAAGAGTTATTAGATGAGCAAGAAGTTGATGCATTTCTCTTAGAAGAAAACCCCAGATCTTATGGAGAAGCTATGAGGTCAATTGATTCAAGTTTTTGGTTAGAGGCCATAAATAGTGAAATTGAGTCTATCATGAGTAATAACACTTGGATTCTGTCTGATCTTCCTAGAGGTTGCAAGCCCTTATGTAGTAAGTGGATTTTTACTAAGAAACATACTCCAAAGGGATCTTTGATTAAGTATAAAGCTAGGGTTGTGGTAGGAGGTCATCGTCAAAAGCATGGTGTAGACTATTTTGATACATATTCGCCTGTCACTAAAGTTGCCACCATTAGAGTCTTAATTGCACTTGCATCCATTCATGATCTTGTTGTGCATCAAATGGATGTAAAAACTGCATTTTTGAATGGTGATTTGAATGAAGAAATTTATATGAAGCAACCAGAGGGATGTGTTGTTCCTGGACAGGAAGATAAGGTATGCAGGCTCATTAGATCATTGTATGGCTTAAAACAAGCACCTAAACAATGGTATGACAAATTTCATCAAACCATTATTTCTAATGGCTTTCCGGTAAATGATTCTGATGCTTGTGTGTATTCCAAACTTTCAAAACTTGGTTGCATTTTCATATGTCTATACGTGGATGACATGTTAATTTTTGGTACCAATAAAGACATAGTGAACGAAACCAAGGCTTTCCTAAATTCTTGTTTTGAGATGAAGGATTTAGGAGAGGCAGATGTGATTCTTGGCATAAAGATTACTAGAACTTCATATGGGATGTCTTTAAACCAATCTCATTATATTGAAAAGATTTTAAAGAAATTTGGTCAATTTGACTGTACTCCAGTGCAAACCCCATATGATTCTAGTAATCACAGGAACAATATGCCAAGATTATTGGAAGTTTGATGTTTTTGATGAATTATACTAGACCTTATATAGCATATGCGGTTAGTAGATTGAGTAGATATACTCATAATCCTAATCAAGATCATTGGAATGCATTGATTAGATTATTGAAGTATTTGAAAGGCACTATCAATTGGGGTTTATATTATTATAGAGCACCTTGTGTTCTTGAGGGATATTGTGATGCCAATTGGGTGTCGGATAGTGATGAAATTCAATCTACTAGTGGTTATGTTTTTACTCTTGCTGGAGGACCTATATAATGGAAATCATTTAAACAAACTTGCATTGCCAAATCTACTATGGAATCTGAGTTTATTGCTTTAGAATTGGCAGGACAGGAAGCTGAATGGATAAGGAGTTTGCTTGCTGATATTCCATTGTGGGGGAAACCAACTCCATCAGTTTCAATGCATTGTGACTCACAAGCTGCAATTGGGGTAGCGAAAAATCAAGCCTATAATGGAAAGAGAAGGCATATTCGCTTAAGGCATGCTATAGTTAGAGATCTGATCAGAAAAAATGTAATATCACTCGAGTATGTAAAGTCCGAGAGGAATATTGCAGATCCTCTCACCAAAGGCCTTTGTAGAAAAATGGTGCTTGAGTCAGCACAAGGAATGGGTTTAAAGCCTATTGTGGAGTAAATTGTGGTGGACACCCATCTTAGGAAATCTAAGTTCAATGGGTCAAACGAAATCACAAAAGAACTCATGTTTGTTACTACTACCATTCCTAATAATAAAAGTGATGTAGTATTTTTCTAACTGTCATATGCGTAAGGTTGAGCTAAGGCTCTTAATAAGTTCATAGCCTTGAGAAGGTGGTTTGTGACAGTACAAACTTGATGAACTTACCTATGTGAATGTGGGGGTTACGCCCAATCCCCTATGAGAGTCCTTAAGGCTTAGGACCACTAGAGCATTCATGAAAATCCGGGTATTTTGTGGGGCACTAAAAAATTACAAATTGCGAAAACGAGTCATGATTTGAGAAAAGTTGAAACGCGCAAAAGTAGTTTACTAACTTCGTGATAGGTTCAAAGAGAAATCTACCTAAAACGACTGTAAGATATTTTTATATGCGTTGGGTGTTAATTCAAGTCCAAAAGACATTGACACTTTCAAAACTAAAGTCTCCGTTGCCCAAAACGTTCCTTCCTAGTTTTTCCTGTTCTTTTGAATCATGTGGGGGATTGTTGGAAGTATAGGTAATTATGCTTCAAAAGAATGAAAATTTGTGCTTGTCCCACATTGACAAAATAATAAGAGTTTTACCCACTTTATATATCCTCACTCCACTAATAGGTTTGTTAGAAGACACGAGAGGAGGCTCTAGGCCACTGCACACGCGCGCGCGCGTGGGACGGGCCGGGCCGGGTTCGGGCGAGTGGCGCGGCGTGTTCACGGGTGTGGGTGGGGCCCTTTTTGCCGCCAATCAATCCCGTGTAACGGCTAGTTGTTGTATTTTGGTAACCGAATATTTTCCATAACGGTTACAAATTTCATTCCGGAAATTGAGTCATTAATTGATTACCGAATTTATTTCCTTCCCGAAATAATTCTTCAGCCTTCCGTTATTTATTTTGGCTTCCTCCTTCACAAAGAACACACATAAAAATTTGCTCCCCGAAAGTTTTCCTCTAAAACACATACTCTCTGATTCATTTTGGGCAACGTTCAATTTCGTTTTCAATCTATCTTTTTGTACTACACCAACGAGATAGATGTCGTGTAACCCTGGAGGTTGATTGTCAAGAGGCCGTGTGTACGTAACCGGGGAAATTCAACTTTAGGGCAGTGTTCATACACGCCACGACTTGTTTAAAGATAAGTTTATTTGTTCATTACTAGTCATTGTTCCTACAATCTAAAGTTGAATTTTTCTTCCGTGTTTTATTTTTACAATGGCTGGTAATATCCCTACTGCTATCCCTTTTACTTCTGCCATGCTTCCCAACCCTTTCATCCCTGATATGTCTAAGTTAGTTCCTTTCGATGGGAAGAATTATAATATGTGGTCTGATAAGATGGAGTTTTTCTTGGGTCAAATTGGGGTAGAATATTGTCTTACTGTTATTGCTGCCCCTGCTAATTCCACTAGGGATTTTGAGAAAGATAACAAAACCTGTCGTGGGATGTTGTTGCACTACATGACTGCTTCTCTTTATATGATTTATAGTAAGTCTAAGAATGCTATGGAAATTTGGGATGCTCCGAAAACTAAGTATGGAACTGATGATTTTGGGACTAAGAAATATGCTTGTAGTCGTTGGTTAAATTTCCGTATGACTAATGATAAGCCTGTCCTTGATCAAGTTCATGAGTATGAACATTTATGTGCTGATATTGTTGCTGAGGGTATGAAAATCTGTGAGCTTTTCCAAGCCAACTGTCTCCTTGAGAAATTACCACCTTCTTGGCAAACCTATGTCCATTCCATGAAACACAAATAAAAAGACTTTACCCTTCAAGAACTCGTTTCCCACATTAAGATTGAAGAGCAGAACCGTATCCAAACCAAGGGAAAAACTACTGACCATTCTTCCTCTACTGCTAATCTTGTTGAAACTAAAAGAAATGCAGGTTATAATAAGGGACCGAAAGGCAAGGGTACAAATCAGTTCCATGGCACAAGGCAGAACAACAACAACAAAGAGATAAGGCAGTTTAAAGGAAATTGCTATACTTGCGGTAAGTATGGTCATTCAGCTAGGGAATGCAGGCAAGGACATGGACCCGGGAACAAGCCAAAGGAGAACAAGCCTCAAGCTAATCTCACTGAAGACATCATTGCTGCTATTGTGTCCGGGGTGAATCTGGAGAGCAACGTGACTGAATGGGTTGTTGATACTGGAGCAACTCGCCACATTTGTTCGAGCAAGGAAATGTTTCAAGACTATGAAAAAGTTTCTGATGGAGAATGTGTCTTCATGGGCAACTCAAGCACTGTGAGTGTACTTGGAAAAGGAAAAGTTTTTCTAAAGCTTACTTCTGGAAAAACTATTGCTTTGCAAAATGTTTTGCATGTACCCGATATCCGCATGAACCTCATTTCTGGTGCTTTACTTAACAAAGCAAGTATCAAGTTAATTTTTGAATCTGATAAACTTGTACTTACCAGAAATGGTGAATTTGTGGGTAAGGGAGTTTGTAATGGGGGTTTATTTGTGCTTAATGTTGAGACTGATAATAATAATTCTTCTGCTTCTGTTTATATTGCTGAGTCAGTTTCTTTATGGCATTCTAGACTAGGTCATGTGAATGTTGCATCTGTCAAGAGACTCAAACAACTTAGTCTTATTCCAGACTTTAGTAATACCTCTTTTGATAAATGTGAAGTTTGTGTAGAAGATAAGCACCCGAAAAAACCCTGTAATAAGAATGTAAAGAGAGTTGAAAACAAATTAACCTAAAAATAAAGAGAGTTAGATTAGATAGAGGTGGTGAATATGATGGAACTCCTTTAAAGACATTTTGTGAAGCTAGTGGGATTATTCATGAGGTTACAGCTCCTTATACCCCGGAACAGAATGGAATAGCTGAACGTAAAAATAGAACACTTAAGGATATGATGAATGCTATGCTTATAAGTTCTGGTATGCCTACTAACATGTGGGGTGATGCAATTCTTTCTGCTTGCTATGTGCTTAACCGTGTTCCCCATAAGAAATTAGATAAAACTCCATATGAATTGTGGAAAGGGTTTAAGCCTAACTTGGGTTACCTTAAAGTGTGGGGGTGTATGGGAAAAATAGGACTTCCTGATTTTCAAAGGAGTAAGATTGGACCTAAAACCGTGGATGGTATTTTTATAGGTTATGCGTCCAACAGTCCTGCATATAGATTCATTCTTAAGGATGCATCTGTTTTTGGACCAATTCAAGAGTTAAGGGATGTAGAGTTTTTTGAGCATATTTTTCCTATGAAAGTTAATATTCAAGCATGCTTACCTGTTGCATCTCCATCTCCTATTGTGCATCATGACATTGCATCATCTAGTGAGACTCTAGAACCTAGAAGGAGTAAAAGAACTAGAACTGAGTCTAGCTTTGGACCCGATTTTATTATTGCGTTCCTAATTGAGAAAGAGTTATTAGATGAGCAAGAAGTTGATGCATTTCTCTTAGAAGAAAACCCCAGATCTTATGGAGAAGCTATGAGGTCAATTGAAGTTTTTGGTTAGAGGCCATAAATAGTGAAATTGAGTCTATCATGAGTAATAACACTTGGATTCCGTCTGATCTTCCTAGAGGTTGCAAGCCCTTATGTAGTAAGTGGATTTTTACTAAGAAACATACTCCAAAGGGATCTTTGATTAAGTATAAAGCTAGGCTTGTGGTAGGAGGTCATCGTCAAAAGCATGGTGTAGACTATTTTGATACATATTCGCCTGTCACTAAAGTTGCCACCATTAGAGTCTTAATTGCACTTGCATCCATTCATGATCTTGTTGTGCATCAAATGGATGTAAAAACTGCATTTTTGAATGGTGATTTGAATGAAGAAATTTATATGAAGCAACCAGAGGGATGTGTTGTTCCTGTACAGGAAGATAAGGTATGCAGGCTCATTAGATCATTGTATGGCTTAAAACAAGCACCTAAACAATGGTATGACAAATTTCATCAAACCATTATTTCTAATGGCTTTCAGGTAAATGATTCTGATGCTTGTGTGTATTCGAAACTTTCAAAACTTGGTTGCGTTTTCATATGTCTATACGTGGATGACATGTTAATTTTTGGTACCAATATAGACATAGTGAACGAAACCAAGGCTTTCCTAAATTCTTGTTTTGAGATGAAGGATTTAGGAGAGGCAGATGTGATTCTTGGCATAATGATTACTAGAACTTCATATGGGATGTCTTTAAACCAATCTCATTATATTGAAAAGATTTTAAAGAAATTTGGTCAATTTGACTGTACTCCATGCTATTTTCAACGCCTGGCTCTGGGCGCCGAAATCTTCGGCGCCCAGCCCTGGGCACTGAAAATACCTGGGTACGTGTTCTCTCCTAATTCTTCTTGGATTAGAGCTCTACAATTCTATCTTTCCACGAACTTTTTTCTATAAATATAGCCCCAAATTCGACGTGAAGAGACACAACACACAATTCATATTCTGAGAACTGACTCCAACCCCTAAGCCTTAGCCTTACGCTGCGAAATTGATCCCGCGTTCTGTCGCAATCGATCCAAAAATCGAATAGAACGTATCCTGTCCCTTGTAGCTGAAGAATTAAGCCCCGAAACTTGAGATTCGTTAAATAAAAGGAGAAATAGCAAAGCCAAAGTGGTTAGTTTTCTGAGAACCGTGACACACCTCTCAAGGGTGCGTCGTAATGTGTCCCTTCGCATGATTTAATTGCTTTCCTCGCCCTTTTATAAACTATTAAATTATTAAATCTGATTGTTCTATCACGCCTAATAAAGATAATATTTTGGGAAATTGAACTATCATCCTAGGTCCCTTAAAACAATCTAAATCAGATAATAGCGATCGATCTAGTATTATATGTTGCATATTGTTAAAATCAACTCAGATTAGTTTAATAGTTAACGCATGTCCCTTCAATTATTTATGCTGAGTTGGTAAGGATATCCTGCCTTTGGAGTTATCGAAGAGCGAGTACTCCTCTCGGTATTTACAGTCCCCTGAACCCTCAATCTCTACCTTGCGGGTGTATGTTGAGAGATCCCCACACCAGGGATCACAAGGGAACCTACGGCCGTCGTGGTCAAACATAATTGCACTCCCTTTATGTCACGATAACCGGGTTTTGTCAGTTTTTCTCATTGTCGTTAAAAACTGAATGGCGACTCCTATATTACTAGTCAATTGGGTGTAAACTCACAGGAAATTCAATTACACTTGATTTGACAAAAAGAAACGTCACACCCACGAGGGACGAGGTCACGCATTAGCCTCGTGCTTTTTCGACCCCCTCACAGTGGCGACTCCACTGGGGATAGTGAAGGAAATACTCGTGCTCGTAGGTAATCAAAATAGCCGAAGGGTGAAACGATCCTACCCCGCGTTTATTTCCCCATCAAGTTGGGACGACCTGAAAATCAGCATATTAATGTGAACGGACAGAACCGCATAACGAATCTTGGCTCCCTTGGATGTTTCATCTCGGGAGTTGGGACTAAGGATACCCATCGCCAACGGGGGGGTGCATACGCTTCGAATGTTGTCCACTCGGAACTTTTCGGTAGTAGTACAACCGTCCCAAACCCAATCGCTCGCCCACTAGGTCCCTCTCATTGGTGCATGCCCCTTTGGCTTACATCGTGATTGGCCTCTTGGGCGAAATTCGTCTGTTGAAGGCACTACCTCGACCGGGGCATATGTTGGATCTGCGATAGAAGCGGTACCAATCCGGCGCAAATACTACCCATAGAAGCCTATCATAAACTACATGACATATTATTATTTTTCCTCATGATGTAATGTTAGTTATGTGTAGCGAATTATGTGATTGTGTGTGACAAATAATGTTAGAAAACCAACGACCTTAAAAATTGCCCAAACATTCATAAACCAATTGGCGAAAGAGTTATACCAAAATACGTGTTCCGCAAACCCGATCGATCGCCACAAAAATAAGCGACGCTCAGGAGGGCCCGTAACGAATCCCACAGCGCTGCACAACGCGTAAAGGACGTTATTAGGCAAGCACGCAAAATTAAGTCGCATATACAAAAAAATATACGCGAACAGAATACGAGTACCAGTCAGGGACGCATTTTCAGCGCCCCTGGCTGGGCGCCAAAATTTCTCACGCCCACCGCTGGGCGCTGAAGTTGCTGCCTGGCCTTTTGGTCAGGCACAGCAGCCTCGGTGCCCGCGCAAAAAAAAAACGTAGCAGTAAAAGAAAATTCGTGAAAATTGCTGCATGGGCATACGAAAAGACACTCAATTCTAAGAACGACTTAAAAAAAAAAACTCTTTGTGTCGTTGTTAGGCCTCCTATGACGACAATGTTCGGCACCAAAACTGAGCACGCTAATTAAATGACCTTGAATGTCACATGGGCAAAGTATTCAAAAAATAATGTTCAAATAGTGTTTTCAAGGAAAAATAATGTTCGAATAAAAAATAAATAAATCCGAGTCTAGACTAGGCTATGCCAAAGTACAATCTAAATCCTAAGTCTTAGTTGTCTTATCCATAGAATCGGTCCTAATGCTTGGTGTCGTTCTGCAAGTTAAAAGGTTAAACCATATTGAGTCTCCCTTCCTAACATTTAAATCAATAAGCACCCATATGTAATTGTCATCCCTTGCTAAGAATCTACGGCCTCAATACTCTCTCTCACCAATAAAAAGAATATATTATGTAATTCAAGTATTTGCAAAATGGAAACAGTCACATTCTGAAAATCATTCCCCCATAGTCGCACAACCCCCAAAGTGAACCTAAGGTGTCAATACCATTAGCAAAATTAATGGCCTCAAGGTTTATGATCACATCGGGTCACGACTATCATAGTCCTCTCGAGCCACTCGCTCCTTTAAATACTCCTAAGTACGGACTAAAAGATTTTCCATGAATGCAACATGACGAACCATGAAAATACCCAAATCGGCATGCCATAAGGCTACCATCGGGGTAAAGCAATACACACTAAGAGGGATCTCCCCGACTAACTACCTTGCCAACATTAAGCAAAATCGGGGTAAAGTAATTCTAGTCTTGCAAAAATGAAAATTCGATCTCCCCGACTAACTACCTTGCCAACATTAAGCAAAATGGCGCATGACAAATGAACACCCAAGGGTTAAAATCTAAAGTGTCAACCAACGAAAGTTATGGTCCAACTAACCTAAGTCTAAAAGTCGCTTGGTCAAGTATTATAGGCTTACGCCACATCATTATTTTGAGTATAGGCCACCTCCTTGTATTCATACACGGGTTATAATCAGAGAAATTAATGAAAGTTCAAGTCTAAATCACAACTTCCAATTAAATCCCGGAAACCGGAATCTGAAAGGAAGCAAAAAAAATTATTTTCGATGTAATTCTTTCGTTAAATTTCAATAAGGTGAAAACAAGATTTCGAATCTACGTTATTTGCACATTTTAAGGAACGACCAAATATGCTTGCAAAGTAAGACAATTTAAAGGTCCACCCTAGGCCTCCTAAAATTAAAGGTCCACCCTAGGCCTACTAAAATTAAAGGTCCACTATAGGCCTACCAAACGAGGCTCGCAGCAGTCTCGCCTCGTGACTCAAAGACCACAACCATCCACCTTTTAGCCCAAATAAAAAGGGGGAGAAATCCCAAGCAAAAAGAAAAAATAGAAAGAGAAAAGGGAGAGCGAAAAGAACGAGCCATGAAATACTTAGCCCGTACCTCCCAAAGTGCGAAATTTACCCAAGTAAACGAAGGAAAAGAATTGAGTCAACCAATCCAAATCATGCCACAAAAACTAAATAAAGTTCTACGATGTCTACCCTTTCCAATCCTTATGTTCTTAGACTCCTTCGCTCTGGGGCCCCTGTTCAGCTCATTTAACCCATCCATGTTCCCATTGCCATAACCCAAGAAACCATTACCTCGACTCTTGTTCTTGAACTTGTTATCAACTGCAAACCACGTCCGGCCATTGACACGTGCGTCATACCCATTATTTCCAAAACCTGCTCTTACATCACCATTAGTATAATGACCATATAACTTGTTTGAATACATCATGTGTATATACCCTTGAGCCGTCCCCATGCTATTCATTGGCCTTGGTTGATGTAATCCTCGTGCTTGACTAATACCTATACAACTCATTCAACCCATCTTTCAAGCCGTCTTGAGTCACGAATAAAAAAAAAAAAGACAAATGAAAAGTACATTCTACACTTAACGTAAAAAAAAACAAATAATAAAAAAAAAACTTTGCAAAGCGCACAAAAAAAAAGAGAAAAGAAGCATTTAAAAAAGGAAAAGAAGCATTTAGCGCACAAAAAAGATTCGCAAATATTTGGCACGAAACGAAAAGGAGCAGCGCAAAAAGGCAGCCCAGAACACGCTTCAACGCCCAGACCTGGGCGCCGAAAATAATAGCGCCCAGCCCTGGGCGCCGTTCTCCCTTTCAACTCCCCATTCCTAAAAGTGTTCGTATATCCTATATACATACAGAAAATAACGAACACTTGAGGGGTAGAAGATCGTAAATACGCAAATTACGCACGCTCCAAAATTTTCGTACACTTATTTCACCCTTTTTCAAACATTACGAGTCCACTCGAACGTACTTGTTTAAAATCAGCATTCTAAGAAACCATTTTCTGGCTAAGAACTACGCAAGACCTAATTCCAAATTAAATCTATTTAAGGCGGATACGTAGGCAATCCATGATTCGGTCCAACCAATTTGAAAAAATGTTAAAGCCTATAGAATAACAAGAATAAAAAATAGAGTCCCTTATTGAAATTTAATTACTTGCAATCCAAGTCGAAATAAAAATTTAAAGTCAAAGGAAGAATCCAAGTCATCAAGATGCCAAAATGAGCACACATCGAAAAATAATAAGGGCACGTACCCTTGCCAGAAGGAGCACTCACACTCCTAGGCACTTAGCCAAGACTCAAAAGATCGCTTTGCCTCAATTGAATGGGGGCCAGCGCAAGCGTCCATGACCCCTAAAAGTACTCAACTTGACCCTCCCTAAAAGCAAAGTAACTCACTTAAAGACCTTCTTTCACCACTAGACACGGTCATAATCGCCAACAAGTAGTAAAGGCAGTAAGCTTGCAATAAAGAGGATTGTTCTACGGCATCGCCCTATCGTCCCTTCGAACTCAGGGCACCCGTTCATGGTAATTCAAATGTTTGCGAATCCCCTTTGAAAAAAAAACAGTTATTGTCAATAGGACTTGGAACTTAACCAAGGATCACCCTACTCAGACATATGACACGGGCATCTAAAATCGAAATCTGAAAGCATCATTAATGGGAAGACATAACAGCAACTGGGGGCTAAAAATTGAAATGAAAGAGCTAGGGAAAGAACTAAGTATACCTTGACCTTTTGTGCAGACATACACCAAGTAAATCTAAGTCAATTTGAAAACGGTTTATATTCCCGCAATTCTGGAAAAGATGGCCCTAAAAGCCCAAAGCATGTGCCACGCGGGCACAAGTAATATCTTGACGCCTGCACCCTGGCTTCCAGCAAATCCTTAGACAGCATTTCAAAAATCGTAACAGTATTTTGATTCACTCATGTAATCCTGTACGAACCCTTCTATAAGTCAACTTACCTAGGACACCTCGGATTGTACATAGTAGGACTCGGATTTCAAATAATTTTCAAAGACTTCTTCGAACATAATAAAGTGTCGTTGGTTTAAGCTAAGTATGCGTTTATCTCGATGTTGCAAGTGAGTCAAAATATTTCTAAATATGGTTATGGTTAAAGAAAGGCACCTAGCTTTTTGGTCAAGGCACACTTCAACATGTGACTACCTTGACCATGGCAATGTCGCACAATACGGCATTTACAAGAGAAGTAGCAAATCACTACTCGAACTTACCTCGCATTAAACGAGCCTGGTTCAAACTATTCATGATCCATGAACGCATAAAAACGTATGCCAAGCATTATAGCACCAAGCCAATCCCGTAGCTACAATTGGGGGCTTGAGAAAAACACTCTAAAAATGCTTGAAATGACGATTTTATCGCAAATTCTCGACGCTAATGCTATACACACGTCATAGGGGCACAATCTTAAGGTTTAATCGTGTAAAACGAACCTTAGAATGGCTACAACCCCTCCCAAATTTTAAGCGCTACTTAGAATATATAAAGTCACCCCACTAACAAGGGTAATTGAAAATCGCGAGTCACCAAAAATCTGATCAAACTATTGCACATAACGCTCGCCCTACAAGCACCCGTTACACAGTCTACGTCGTTCCGAAGAAAAAGCAAAAGCAAAAACTGTCAAATTCTGCCCAGAAATCATTTTCAACGCCCAGAGCTGGGCGCCGATATCTTTAACGCCCCAGCCTGGGCGCTGATTCTCTCGGCTTGCAAAATTTTCCCAGGTATAAAAACAAGAAAAAAACATCCATGAATCCTCGCATCGAACGAAGTAATAAGCCGCGCAGAAGGTGCTACACTTATTCGAGCACCTGAACGAGGCGTGATGAAGTACTCCAATTCAAAAAATAATAATGATATCCCAACACCTGGAGAAATGTTCTAATACATGCGGTTAGGCCACACAAGCCTACGTCGCACCATAAGTTCAACCATCCCACGGTACAAGTCTAAAAAAAAGAGAGAGTAAGGCATATTGCACTAATGCGGGCACGACCAAAGAGCATGTGTAAAACAGGCAAAGACTACTTATCGCCCAAATTCAAAACGCAAGCCACACGACTTCTACATTAAGGATTAAAGGTAGCAAAATATTACCTACCACGAAAGGGATAGCTCGCACCTACACGAGCGGAACCCCAAGGCATCTTTCTCGAAAGAACCTACAAAAATCGTACGCCAAAAGGAAGCATCCCAACATGCATACTTGGGGGCTCCAAGCTACGAAACAAGCATAGCAAAATAAAAAAAATCTCGAAGCAAATGTTTGAACAATCGAAAGGGCACGATGTTTGAGCCCACTTCATGAATGGGCCTGAACCCTACCAAGCTTCTAAGCAAACTATTCAAAATCAGTCATTGCTCAAAAAAAATGATTCAAGCAAACTGATTAATGTACCGCACACAACGGCCATTCTATGAACGCTCGTTCGCACATACATATCATCATTCTAAGTATCGAACATTCACGAACGCGTTCAAAAGAAAAAATATATACGAGCGATCAAAGTCTTACGCCTCAAGGTATGTTCCTCGGGCCATATAGACTCGCCCGACTATTGCAATAACTGTACACCTTAAGAGCGACAATTCCGTTAAATAAGCGCCCCAACACGACAAACACCGTAGTCCACCAATCGGCTACGGCTTCTCGAGAAATCATCACGATCACTCAGCTCATTGTGATCTCTAATAAAAATCTACGTTCCAAAAATAAAGAAAAACAAAAGAGAAGAGAATACGTAGAATCTCCAAGTGAAATAAGCGAACGGAAAAGAGGCAGATCTGCCCAACAATCAACTCCGACGCCAAATCCCACGTCTGACTTTGGGCGTTGAAGATTAATCCCACAATCGTTCTAAGCTAAGAAATGGAGAACGAAAAAGGAAATAATAAACACCGTTGGTCCACTATTAGGCTACGGGTTCTCGAGAAATAATTATTCACCAATCAACGGTGATCTCAAATGAACGGTTTGTTCCAAAAAAAGAATCTCTAGACGAAAAGAAAAAAAGAAAACGAACGAACAAGAGGCCAACTGTGACATCAAGAAACCTCGCCAGAAATCATTTTCAGCGCCCAGCGCTGGGCTCCGAAATCTTTAACGCCCAGGCATGGGCGCCGAAAATGATCCCAGACCCAAAAAAGGACCCTGATTTCTATAGGGCCCTGCCGTATCCATTCGACTCAAAAATTGCCGATTTCTTTACTGAAAGTCGCACCTCACGGCTTTGTTAAGAGTAGCACACCACTACAAAGATCGCTCGCACTTACGAGCACGATCCCAAACACGATCAAGGACATTAGAAAATACTTATCCCCAAGGAACCTCTTTGACAAGAAATGACCGTCAAGCACGAATGCTTGGGGGCTCAAAAAAAATATATTTCAAAAGAGAGTATGCAAAGTTAAAAATAATATTCCCAGATTACGCTGTACGAAGCCCCGTGTTTGGATAATCTCAAAAGATAATACCGGATTACGACCTCAAGACAAAGGCCGCCGTTGATACTTATACATAGTCCCCTAATAAAGGACCCAGGTAGTGGCAAGATTGAGCAGAAAAGACTAGCTCAAAACCATGAAAAGGTGATGACCACGAGACTATGGTCCATCTAAACACATTGTCAACCCACATTCAGGTTGCAACTAAATCCGAGCATCCCTCGAAAGAATTCGCTCCTACAAGAATGAACAAAAAGAAATTCTCAAAAGAAATCCCAAGAACAAATGAAATAGGGACTTGCCCACCTCAATCGGGCAAGATCGCGCCACAAACCACGCGAGTCCCAAATCGAAAAAAATAAATTCAGGTTCGCTCACCTCCAACGAGCGGGGCGTCCACCCATAGCGGACAAGGCTCGCCCACCTTCAGCAGGCGGGGTCTGCGTCACTAACCGCACAGGTCCTCAGTTTTCGAAAATGAAAAGAAAAATCTTCAAAACAAAAACAGGCTCGCCATCTTCAGCCGGCGGGGTCTGCGTCACTAACCGCGCAGGTCCTCAGTTTTCAAAAAAATGAGATCTTCAAAACACAAACAGGCTCGCCATCTTCAGCCGGCGGGGTCTACGTCACAAACCTTGTAGGTCCTTATTTTTCAAAAACTTCAAAACAGATTCGTCCACTTCTATCGGACGGGGTGTCCACCCTTAGCGGACAGGCTCGCCATCTTTAGCCGGCGGGGTCTACGTCACAAACCGCGTAGGTCCTTATTTTCAAAAAAAAAAAACAGATTTCGAAACAGATTCGTCCACTTCTATCGGACGGGGGGTCCACCCTCAGCGGACAGGCTCGCCATCTTTAGCCGGCGGGGTCTGCGCCACTAACCGCGCAGGTCCTTAGTCGCTGCAGCGATAACTTTTTCTGGTTTTCCCTTTTCCAAATATTAAAGGATTGGTTTTTCGTTTTTTCCAAAAAAGAGCGATGTGCTGGATTTTCCTTCGTTTTATGTCCTATAAAAACAAGGGGGTTTTCTCGTTTAGCTAACCCTGAAAATGAGAATCTTTAAAAACATTTTACCTCGTGATTGGGCTTGGCCAGGCCCAATTACACTTATAGCTTTGATTTCGAAAACATCTGTAGCTACTTCCAATGACAAAGTGAGGGAGTTTCTACGCATCTTTAGATACTTCCAATGACAAAGTGAGGGAGTTTCTATACTATCCGTTGACAAATCCCAATGACACGTGAGGGATATGTCGACACTTCAAGTGATGACCCTTAAGTCAAATGTTATCACTCGGGGGCTCGTGAGACCCTCGCAAAACAAGTCACATACACTATGGCTTGTGTGACGCACTCCGTCTAGTACTTTGACCATCGTCTCATCCCGAGACTCAGTCAAAGTGGGGGCTAACTGTAGACACCTACTTTTGTCCCCATTCCCGAAAGGGAAGGTTCGATGATGAGAACATAAAATCTCCACTTATCAACGCATCTCCTATAAAATAACGAATCTCGATCACCCTTTTTATTTCACCCGAAACCTGCTAATTATAGAAACCTGAAATTTATGGAAGCCTGCTAAAAATGGTAACTACCGTAATGGGTAGTTGTTAAAATTGGCAAGTCATAAAAGATAGAAACCTGTCAGAATTAGGTGTTGCACTCCAACATAAATCCTAAATGAGATAGAAATTGCAAGAGGAATCCTATTCCTAATATGATTCGAAAATAAGAGTTACGTATTAATTAAAATCCTAACGAGCCTAGAGTTCGTAACGGGCCCAGACGCATTCCGTCATAAAGTTAATACGCGCTAAAAGACTCGGATAAGTCTCAAAGACTCCGTATTCCACGAGTCCGAATCTGACAAGGAAATACGGCCCAGACCCTATTTTCAACGCCTGGCTCTAGGCGCCGAAATCTTCGGCGCCCAGCCCTGGGCGCTGAAAGTACCTGGGTACGTGTTCTCTCCTAATTCTTCTTGGATTAGAGCTCTACAATTCTATCTTTCCACGAACTCTTTTCTATAAATATAGCCCCAAATTTGACGTGAAGAGACACAACACACAATTCATATTCTGAGTATTGACTCCAACCCCTAAGCCTAAGCCTTACGCTGCAAAATTGATCCCGCGTTCTGTCGCAATCGATCCAAAAATCGAACAGAACGTATCCTGTCCCTTGTAGCTGAAGAATTAAGCCCCGAAACTTGAGATTCGTTAAATAAAAGGAGAAATAGCAAAGCCAAAGTGGTTAGTTTTCTGAGAACCGTGACGCACCTCTCAAGGGTGCGTCGTAATGTGTCCCTTTGCATGATTTTTTATTTTTTTTTGGCAAATAATAATGAGCTTTATTTACCAAGTAATCAGAGTATTAACAAACTCTGAAAACACCAACTGTCCAACAGAAACAACAAAGCACCCAGCTAACCAACACAAGCTAGTTAAAGCACACAAAAGCTACTACTGACATCTACACTCAACATTAAACATAATGTTGCTAACAACAGTTTTGACTGGATCAACATGATCCCTAAAAACCTTAGAGTTTCTTTGCAACCAAACACAGTAAACTGACTCAATGAAAGCTATGCTATACTTGCAAGCTTGCTTCTGTTTACTTCTGCTTTTCTTCACTGCAATCTGAACCTCCTCATGCCAAGACAACACAGTTCTAGTCACACCTAGAGAAAGAAGAACTTGTTTCCAAATCTCCTGTGAATAAGAGCAAGAGAAGAACAAGTGCTCCAAGATTTCACTTTCCAACTGACACAGACCACAAGTACCATCAACTCAGCTGCCATCTTATCAATCTGTCTTTTGTAGCCAATCTGTTCTGCACTGCTAGCCACATAATGAAGGTACTCTTTGGACTAGCATGGCTATTACAAATCAATCTCTTCCATCCCACCTGAGCTCCAACTGGATGAAGAAACTTATACATTTTCTGAATTCTGAATTTACCAGCCTACACAAACTGATCCACTCCATTTACCTGCGGAAACACTTCTCTATTATGCCAAATTTTCCTCAATGACCAAGTTAAACCATTAGGAATTGGCATAGTCCAGAAGTCTCTATGCTAAATATAATAAGCATGAATCCACCTCACCCAAAGCCTATCCTGCTTCAGAGCTAAAGCCCAACAGTGTTTCAAAACTGCTGCTTTATTCCACACAGTTAGGTCTTTAAGATTCCACCCTCCACAACTCTTAGGGAAACACAATTGCTCCCAAGAGATAGAAGCTTTCCTAGAATCTGCATCAGCACCAGACCACAAGAAACATCTACAAATTCTCTGAATCTCCTTCATCACCTTTTTAGGCATAACAAAAATCTGACACCAGTAAAGTTGGATACCAAAGAGTACAGATTTCACCAGTTGCAGCCTACCTGCATAGGATAGAAACCTAGAAGTCCAGCTCTTGATTCTAGCAACAGTTCTATCAATGAGAGGCTTGCAGTCTGTGAAGGAGAGCTTCCTAGTTGTAAGAGGGACACCCAAGTATCTGAATGGGAAAGATCCCTGAGGAACCCCAATTGAGTTAACAATATTGGAAGCAACATGATCAGAAACACCAGCCAAGTAGACTTCACTTTTGTGCAAATTAGGTTCCAAACCAGAAGCTAAAGAAAACTTGGTAAAAGCATCAAAAAGAGCTTTCACAGCACCCTCATCAGATCTGGAGAACATCAACAAATCATCAGCAAACATCATATGGGTGAGATCCATCTTTTTGCATCTAGGGTGATAAGAGAAGTTAGTATCTTCAGCAAGAGCAGAAAGACACCTTGACAGATATTCCATACCCAAAGCAAACAAGTAAGGTGAAATGGGGTCACCTTGTCTCAACCCTTTCTTTGCAGGAATTGGTTTAGTGGGACAGCCATTTATCAGAATGGAATAAGAAACAGAATAAAGACACTGCATCACCCAATTCACAAACTTCACAGGGAATCCTAGCTACGACAGCATGGTTTTCAAGAAAGGCCATTCCAAGGAATCATAGGCTTTTTTCAGATCCACCTTAATCATACACCTAGGAGAGACATGTTTTCTAGAATAACACTTCACCAACTCACAAGCCAGCAAAATATTATCAGAAATGGATCTACCAGGAATGAAACCAGATTGAGAACAACTTACAACTGTACCAATAACACCTTGCATTCTAACAGTAAGGATTTTGGAGATAATTTTGTAAACAACTGAGCAGCAAGCAATTGGCCTAAAATCCTTCACACATGAAGCATTCTGAATCTTAGGTACCAGAGTAACTGAGGTGTTGTTCACTTGCTTTAACATCACTCGAGTTCTGAAAAACTCTCTCACTGCTTCATAAACATCTGCTTTCACAATCTCCCAAGCTTTAAGAAAGAACAAACTATTGAAACCATCAAGCCCAGGGGCTTTATTGATATCAATACCTTTGATAGCTGCATCAATTTCTGCATCTGAGACAGGAACCACCAACATTTCTGCATCAGCAGCAGAAAGCTGCTTCCCTTTCCTAACCACTCCAACATCCACACCCATCAAGGAGCTAGCTGCAGTACCAATCAACTGCTTATAGAAAGAGCTAACTTCTTCATGAATTTCCTGAGTAGTGCTAAGCTTCTTCCCGGAATCATCATACAAAATATCAATGCTATTCCTAGCTATCCTCTCCTTCATTGCACTGAAAAAGAACTTAGAATTAGAATCTCCTACTTGCAGCCACTGGATTCTTGCTTTCTGTCTATAAGCACTCTCCTGAATATGCAAGAATTTCTTAAGAGTCTCACTACACTCTCTCTCACTTTGCTGCACATTGCTATCAGTAGGGCAAGATGCTAACTGGATCTGAATTTGACCCAAATCAGCCCTTAACCCCTCAATTCTCTCATCAAGCTTAGCAAAATCTTTGTGATGTAGCTCCTTCAATCCTTGCTTAACTGCTTTCAGCTTAGTCCAAACCTTGAACATAGATCCACCCCTTGGACATGACACATCCCATCCCTTTGTAACCACATCAAGAAAAAAAACATGATCAGCCATATAGTTAAAAAATTTAAAGGGTCTACTCCCTCCTCCCAGTTGGATATTACAAGACATAACCAGAGGTGAGTGATCAGAAATTCCTGGAGGTAAATAATCCACCACAGCATCAACAAACTTAGAATGCCACAATGCATTAGCAATGGCCCTATCTATTCTGGAACAGATTCTCAAGTTACCTTGCCCCTTATTGCTCCAAGAATAGTAACTCCCACAACTTTTAAGTTCAGCCAATCCTGCAACATCTATACAGCTATTAAAGTCCTTAGTTTCTCCTTCAGTAACTGCATTGCCATTTACTCTATCAGCAGCTAATAAAACTGCATTGAAATCCCCCATAACTAGCCAAGGACAATTAACAATACTACTAAAAGTAGTGATCTCTCTCCACATAGGTCTTCTAGTATCAACAGAGTGCAAGCCATACACAGCTAAAAAGATAGTATCAAACAAGCCATTCATTGTAGCAACATGACAGTGAACACAAAATTCAGTTTTTTGGATAAGCTGAACTGACACCAAGGCATGCTTCCAACCAATCCATATCCTTCCCCTAGGAGAATGCTCATAATTCATAATCCACTGCCACCCAACCCCTATTTTCTTCTGGATTTTACTACTATTCTTCTCCTGAACTTTAGTTTCTAACAAAGCTACAACACTAATGTTATTACTAGCTAAAAACTTCTTTATTTCAACTACTTTAATGGGATCATTCAATCCCCTCACATTCCAGGTACTAATGTTCATGGTGGATCAGTTGGGAATTCCACTCCATCACTACCAGCAACCAATTCCTCCCCATTCAAATGCACCTCAGCAAGCCCCACAGTCTGAGATGGAGTTCTAATATCTCTTCTTCTCCTTGAAACAACTCTCAACCCTTCATCAAGAACTGGAGCAATTGGAGTAAAAGGCTTATCATAAACAGATAACTCTCCATTCTCCCCATCATCCTCTTGTACAACATCATTGGTAGTCAACTCATCAGTAGTTTTTGGTTCAACAGTTGGTTGCACTGCTTTAGGTTTCCACACCTTCACAACCTTCTTCCTCTGAACATCAGCTGGCCTAAACCTTCTGGTATTGAATCTTGTCTGTGTACAGTCATGTCCCACAATTTTACATTTCTGGCAATAAGGTGGCAGCCATTCAAACTCAACCACCTGTTTAACAATGTTACCCATAGGGTCCTGAATCTGCACAGATTTAGGCAAGTCACCAGTTACATCCACCTCAATGAGAATTCTAGCAAATGATATTCTTTGTTGCTTAGAAGTACATTCATCAGCAAATAGAGGATCTCCAAGCAAGCTCCCTATTCTGCTCAATGAATCACCCCCCAACAGCTCAGAGGTAAGTTAGGCAACCTAACCCACACTTGAACTACCCTCAATATTTCCTCCTGGAAATTAAAACTTGCTGTCCAAGCTTTAACAATCATAGGTTTGCCAAAGAACATATGAGGACCAGCCACCAGAACTGATTCCTTGTCCTTCTTTGACTGGAATCTGATTACAAAATAGCCCTCATCATGGAGGAAAATCTGAGGTTTACCAACTTGATGCCATTCTTTTGCAATGAATCTCAAAATAGCACCAATCGATGGCTTTTCCCCAACCACATACATGACAACTGCATTTCCCCATAGATCATTCATTTTTTGGATCTCATGCTTATCAAGTACAGCTATGGGTGTACCATCACAGACTGTGGGAGCAATAAAATTCAACGCAAAACCTTTAGAAGGGAGTGTACTACCTTTGAATAGACTCACTCATGGTTTTGGTTCCATATCCAGTCGCCGTTGAGCTGGCTGCGCACCATTCATCCTACACTCTGTTTCTGTACGGACATCCTCTGTTTTCTGGGCTGGATCTACACCTGGGTTCTCCTTCATCGCACTCTGATGATGCATCTCCTTGAGTGCAGCATTAACACTTCTCACCAGCAGGTCCACCCTATCCTTTCCCACCACCATGGATGGCTATCTTCATAAAACTCTTCCAAAGCTTCAACCAGCGATGGCGGTCGATTTACATCAGTGCGCACTGACTGCGACCAACCAGCCGAGTCCTGATAAGCTTGAAAGTTGTCTAAACGTTCCATCGACGGAGGCACATGGTCAGAATGAGGCAGCATAACTGGTGTCACCAGACCTGCACTAACCCGAGGTTCATCAGGAATGGGTATTTGTTTTCTGAGTTGGTTCTGGTTCTTAGGCCTCGAAACTTCTTGATGAAGAAGAGAAGAAGCTTCCTCATTAACTTGAGCAATCTCAAGCTTCTGCGTTTTCTTCTTCCTCGCCATTTTCAAGAGTGGCGTACGTTAGCAAGGTAACCTTAACGTGCACCACACCATGAGAGAGAAGAGAGAAAAAGTTTTTTTTTCCCCTTTGCATGATTTAATTGCTTTCCTCGCCCTTTTATAAACTGTTAAACTATTAAATCTGATTGTTCTATCACGCCTAATAAAGATAATATTTTGGGAAATTGAACTATCATGCTAGGTCCCTTAAAACAATCAAAATCAGATAATCGCGATCGATCTAGTATTATATGTTGCATATTGTTAAAATCAACTCAGATTAGTTTAATAGTTAACGCATGTCCCTTCAATTATTTATGCTGAGCTGGTAAGGATATCTTGCCTCTGGAGTTATCGAAGAGCGAGTACTCCTCTGGGTAGTTACATTCCCCCAAACCCTCAATCTCTACCTTGCGGGTGTAAGTTGAGAGATCCCCACACCAGGGATCACAAGGGAACCTATGGCCTTCGTGGTCAAACATAATTGCACTCCCTTTATGTCACGATAACCGGGTTTTGTCAGTTTTTCTCATTGTCGTTAAAAACTGAATAGCGACTCCTATATTACTAGTCAATTGGGTGTAAACTCACAGGAAATCCAATTACACTTGACTTGACAAAAAGAAACGTCACACCCACGAGGGACGAGGTCACGCATTAGCCTCGTGCTTTTTCGACCCCCTCACACTCCAGTGCAAACCCCATATGATTCTAGTATTCATTTGAAAAAGAACAAAGGTAATTCTGTATCACAGGAACCATATGCCAAGATTATTGGAAGTTTGATGTTTTTGATGAATTATACTAGACCTGATATAGCATATGCGGTTAGTAGATTGAGTAGATATACTCATAATCCTAATCAAGATCATTTGAATGCATGGATTAGATTATTCAAGTATTTGAAAGGCACTATCAATTGGGGTTTACATTATCATAGAGCACCTTGTGTTCTTGAGGGATATTGTGATGCCAATTGGGTGTCGAATAGTGATGAAATTCAATCTACTAGTGGTTATGTGTTTACTCTTGCTGAAGGAGCTATATCATGGAAATCATCTAAACAAACTTGCATTGCCAAATCTACTATGGAATCTGAGTTTATTGCTTTAGAATTGGCAGGACAGGAAGCTGAATGGATAAGGAGTTTGCTTGCTGATATTCCATTGTGGGGGAAACCAACTCCATCAGTTTCAATGCATGGTGACTCACAAGCTGCAAATGGGGTAGCGAAAAATCAAGCCTATAATGGAAAGAGAAGGCATATTCGCATAAGGCATGCTATAGTTAAAGATCTGATCAGAAAAAATGTAATATCACTCGAGTATGTAAAGTCCAAGAGGAATATTGCAGATCCTCTCACCAAAGGCCTTTGTAGAAAAATGGTGCTTGAGTCAGCACAAGGAATAGGTTTAAAGCCTATTGTGGAGTAAATTGTGTTGGACACCCATCTTAGGAAATCTAAGTTCAATGGGTCAAACGAAATCACAAAAGAACTCATGTTTGTTACTACTACCATTCCTAATAATAAAAGTGGTGTAGTATTTTTCTTACTGTCATATGCGTAAGGTTGAGCTAAGGCTCTTAATAAGTTCATAGCCTTGAGAAGGTGGTTTGTGACAGTACAAACTTGATGAACTTACCTATGTGAATGTGGGGGTTACGCCCAATCCACTATGAGAGTCCTTAAGGCTTAGGACCACTAGAGCATTCACGAAAATACGGGTATTTTGTGGGGCACTAAAAAATTACAAATTGCGAAAACGAGTCTTGATTTGAGAAAAGTTGAAACGCGCAAAAGTAGTTTACTAACTTCGTGATAGGTTCAAAGAGAAATCTACCTAAAACGACTGTAAGATATTTTTGTATGCGTTGGGTGTTAATTCAAGTCCAAAAGACATTGACACTTTCAAAACTAAAGTCTCCGTTGCCCAAAACGTTCCTTCCTAGTTTTTCCTGTTCTTTTGAATCATGTGGGGGATTGTTGGAAGTATAGGTAGTTATGCTTCAAAAGAATGAAAATTTGTGCTTGTCCCACATTGACAAAAAAAATAAGAGTTTTACCCACTTTATATATCCTCACTCCACTAATAGGTTTGTTAGAAGACTTGAGAGGAGGCTCTAGGCCACCGGACACGCGCGCGCGCGCGAGGGCCTGGCCAGGCCGGGCTCGGGCTCGGGCGAGTGGCGCGGCGAGATATCGTTTTGAATCTATCTTTTTGTACTACACCAACGAGATAGATGTCGTGTAACCCTGGAGGTTGATTGTCAAGAGGCCGTGTGTACGTAACAGGGCAAATTCAACTTTAGGGCAGTGTTCATTCACGCCACGACTTGGTTAAAGTTAAGTTTATTTGTTCATTACTAGTCATTGTTCCTACAATCTAAAGTTGAATTTTTCTTCCGTGTTTTATTTTTACAATGGCTGGTAATATCCCTACTGCTATCCCTTTTACTTCTGTCATGCTTCCCAACCCTTTCATCCCTGATATGTCTAAGTTAGATCCTTTCGATGGGAAGAATTATAAGATGTGGTCTGATAAGATGGAGTTTTTCTTGGGTCAAATTGGGGTAGATTATTGTCTTACTGTTATTGCTGCCCCTGCTAATTCCACTAGGGATTTTGAGAAAGATAACAAAACCTGTCATGGGATGTTGTTGCATTACATGACTGCTTCTCTTTATATGATTTATAGTAAGTCTAAGAATGCTATGGAAATTTGGGATGCTCTGAAAACTAAGTATGGAACTAATGATTTTGGGACTAAGAAATATGCTTGTAGTCGTTGGTTAAATTTCCGTATGACTGATGATAAGCCTGTCCTTGATCAAGTTCATGAGTATGAACATTTATGTGCTGATATTGTTGCTGAGGGTATGAAAATCTGTGAGCTTTTCCAAGCCAACTGTCTCCTTGAGAAATTACCCCCTTCTTGGCAAACCTATGTCCATTCCATGAAACACAAACAAAAAGACTTTACCCTTCAAGAACTCGTTTCCCACATTAATATTGAAGAGCAGAGCCGTATCCAAACCAAGGGAAAAACTACTGACCATTCTTCCTCTACTGCTAATCTTGTTGAAACTAAAAGAAATGCAGGTTATAATAAGGGACCGAAAGGCAAGGGTCCAAATCAGTTCCATGGCACAAGGCAGAACAACAACAACAAAGAGAAAAGGCAGTTTAAAGGAAATTGCTATACTTGCGGTATGTATGGTCATTCAGCTAGGGAATGCAGGCAAGGACATGGACCCGGGAACAAGCCAAAGGAGAACAAGCCTCAAGCTAATCTCATTGAAGACATCATTGCTGCTATTGTGTCCGAGGTGAATCTGGTGGGCAACGTGACTGAATGGGTTGTTGATACTGGAGCAACTCGCCACATTTGTTCGAGCATAGTAAGTCTAAGAATGCTATGGAAATTTGGGATGCTCTGAAAACTAAGTATGGAACTGATGATTTTGGGACTAAGAAAATGCTTGTAGTCATTGGTTAAATTTCCGTATGACTGATGATAAGCCTGTCCTTGATCAAGTTCATGAGTATGAACATTTATGTGCTTATATTGTTGCTGAGGGTATGAAAATCTGTGAGCTTTTCCAAGCCAACTGTCTCCTTGAGAAATTACCCCCTTCTTGGCAAACCTATGTCCATTCCATGAAACACAAACAAAATGACTTTACCCTTCAAGAACGCGTTTCCCACATTAATATTGAAGAGCAGAACCGTATCCAAACCAAGGGAAAAACTACTGATCATTCTTCCTCTACTGCTAATCTTGTTGAAACTAAAAGAAATGCAGGTTATAATAAGGGACCGAAAGGCAAGGGTCCAAATCAGTTCCATGGCACAAGGCAGAACAACAACAACAACAAAGAGAAAAGGCAGTTTAAAGGAAATTGCTATACTTGCGGTAAGTATGGTCATTCAGCTAGGGAATGCAGGCAAGGACATGGACCCGGGAACAAGCCAAAGGAGAACAAGCCTCAAGCTAATCTCACTGAAGACATCATTGCTGCTATTGTGTCCGAGGTGAATCTGGTGAGCAACGTGACTGAATGGGTTGTTGATACTGGTGCAACTCGCCACATTTGTTCGAGCAAGGAATTATTTCAAGACTATGAAAAAGTTTCTGGTCTTCATGGGCAACTCAAGCACTGTGAGTGTACTTGGCAAAGGAAAAGTTTTTCTAAAGCTTACTTCTGGAAAAACTATTGCTTTGCAAAATGTTTTGCATGTACCCGATATCCGCAGGAACCTCATTTCTGGTGATTTACTTAACAAAGCAAGTATCAAGTTAACTTTTGAATCTGATAAACTTGTACTTACCAGAAATGGTGAATTTGTGGGTAAGGGATTTTGTAATGGGGGTTTATTTGTGCTTGATGTTGTGACGGATAATAATAATTCTTCTGCTTCTGTTTATATTGCTGAGTCAGTTTCTTTATGGCATTCTAGACTAGGTCATGTGAATGTTGCATCTGTCAAGAGACTCAAACAACTTAGTCTTATTCCAGACTTTAGTAATACCTCTTTTGATAAATGTGAAGTTTGTGTAGAAGCTAAGCACCCGAAAAAAGCCTGTAATAAGAATGTATGTCGGTCTTCTACCCTACTTGAACTAATTCATAGTGACTTAGGCGACTTTAAGAATTCCATGAGTAGAGGAGGGAAACGTTATTATATTACCTTTGTGGATGATTTTTCTCGTTACTGTAAGGTCTATTTATTGAGTACTAAAGATGAGGCCTAAGAGAAATTCCATATTTATAAGGCTGAGGTTGAAAACCAATTAGACCTAAAAATAAAGAGAGTTAGATCAGATAGAGGTGGTGAATATGATGGAACTCCTTTAAAGAAATTTTGCGAAGCTAATGGGATTATTCATGAGGTTACAGCTCCTTATACCCCAGAACAGAATGGAATAGCTGAACGTAAAAATAGAACACTTAAGGATATTATGAATGTTATGCGTATAAGTTCTGGTATGCCTACTAACATGTGGGGTAAGGCAATTCTTTCTGCTTGCTATGTGCTTAACCGTGTTCCCCATAAGAAATTAGATAAAACTCCATATGAATTGTGGAAAGGGTTTAAGCCTAACTAGGGTTACCTTAAAGTGTGGGGGTGTTTGGGAAAAATAGGACTTCCTGATTTTCAAAGGAGTAAGATTGGACCTAAAACCGTGGATGGTATTTTTATAGGTTATGCGTCCAACAGTGCTGCATATAGATTCATTCTTAAGGATGCATCTGGTTTTGGACCAATTCGTGAGTCAAGGGATGTAGAGTTTTTTTAGCATATTTTTCCTATGAAAGTTAATATTCAAGCAAGCTTACCTGTTGCATCTCCATCTCCTATTGTGCATCATGACATTGCATCATCTAGTGAGACTCAAGAACCTAGAAGGAATAAAAGAACTGGAACTGAGTCTAGCTTTGGACCCGATTTTATTACTGCCTTCCTAATTGAGAAAGAGTTATTAGATGAGCAAGAAGTTGATGCATTTCTCTTAGAAGAAAACCCCAGATCTTATGGAGAAGCTATGAGGTCAATTGATTCAAGTTTTTGGTTAGAGGCCATAAATAGTGAAATTGAGTCTATCATGAGTAATAACACTTGGATTCTGTCTGATCTTCCTAGAGGTTGCAAGCCCTTATGTAGTAAGTGGATTTTTACTAAGAAACATACTCCAAAGGGATCTTTGATTAAGTATAAATCTAGGCTGGTGGTAGGAGGTCATCGTCAAAAGCTTGGTGTAGACTATTTTGATACATATTCGCCTGTCACTAAAGTTGCCACCATTAGAGTCTTAATTGCACTTTCATCCATTCATGATCTTGTTGTGCATCAAATGGATGTAAAAACTGCATTTTTGAATGGTGATTTGAATGAAGAAATTTATATGAAGCAACCAGAGGGATGTGTTGTTCCTGGACAGGAAGATAAGGTATGCAGGCTCATTAGATCATTGTATGGCTTAAAACAAGCACCTAAACAATGGTATGACAAATTTCATCAAACCATTATTTCTAATGGCTTTCAGGTAAATGATTTTGATGCTTGTGTGTATTCCAAACTTTCAAAACTTGGTTGCGTTTTCATATGTCTATACGTGGATGACATGTTAATTTTTGGTACCAATATAGACATAGTGAACGAAACCAAGGCTTTCCTAAATTCTTGTTTTGAGATGAAGGATTTAGGAGAGGCAGATGTGATTCTTGGCATACAGATTACTATAACCTCATATGGGATGTCTTTAAACCAATCTCATTATATTGAAAATATTTTAAATAAATTTGGTCAATTTGACTGTACTCCAGTGCAAACCCCATATGATTCTAATATTCATTTTAAAAAGAACAAAGGTAATTCTGTATCACAGGAACAATATGCCAAGATTATTGGAAGTTTGATATTTTTGATGAATTATACTAGACCTAATATAGCATATGCGGTTAGTAAATTGAGTAGATATACTCATAATCCTAATCAAGATCATTGGAATGCATTGATTAGATTATTGAAGTATTTGAAAGGCACTATCAATTGGGGTTTACATTATCATAGAGCACCTTGTGTTCTTGAGGGATATTGTGATGCCAATTGGGTGTTGGATAGTGATGAAATTCTATCTACTAGTGGTTATGTTTTTACTCTTGCTGGAGGAGCTATATCATGGAAATCATCTAAACAAACTTGCATTGCCAAATCTACTATGGAATCTGAGTTTATTGCTTTAGAATTGGCAGGACAGGAAGCTGAATGGATAAGGAGTTTGCTTGCTGATATTCCATTGTGGGGGAAACCAACTCCATCAGTTTCAATGCATTGTGACTCACAAGCTGCAATTGGGGTAGCGAAAAATCAAGCCTATAATGGAAAGAGAAGGCATATTCTCTTAAGGCATGCTATAGTTAGAGATCTGATCAGAAAAAATGTAATATCACTCGAGTATGTAAAGTCCGAGAGGAATATTGCAGATCCTCTCACCAAAGGCCTTTGTAGAAAAATGGTGCTTGAGTCAGCACAAGGAATGGGTTTAAAGCCTATTGTGGAGTAAATTGTGGTGGACACCCATCTTAGGAAATCTAAGTTCAATGGGTCAAACGAAATCACAAAAGAACTCATGTTTGTTACTACTACCATTCCTAATAATAAAAGTGATGTAGTGTTTTTCTAACTGTCATATGCGTAAGGTTGAGCTAAGGCTCTTAATAAGTTCATAGCCTTGAGAAGGTGGTTTGTGACAGTACAAACTTGATGAACTTACCTATGTGAATGTAGGGGTTACGCCCAATCCCCTATGAGAGTCCTTAAGGCTTAGGAGCACTAGAGCATTCATGAAAATCCGGGTATTTTGTGGGGCACTAAAAAATTACAAATTGCGAAAACGAGTCATGATTTGAGAAAAGTTGAAACGCGCAAAAGTAGTTTACTAACTTCGTGATAAGTTCAAAGAGAAATCTACCTAAAACGACTGTAAGATATTTTTGTATGCGTTGGGTGTTAATTCAAGTCCAAAAGACATTGACACTTTCAAAACTAAAGTCTCCGTTGCCCATAACGTTCCTTCCTAGTTTTTCCTGTTCTTTTGAATCATGTGGGGGATTGTTGGAAGTATAGGTAGTTATGCTTCAAAAGAATGAAAATTTGTGATTGTCCCACATTGACAAAAAAAATAAGAGTTTTACCCACTTTATATATCCTCACTCCACTAATAGGTTTGTTAGAAGACTTGAGAGGAGGCTCAAGGCCACCGCACACGTGCGCGCGCGCGCGGGCCCGGACGGGCCGGGCTCGAGCGAGGGGGAGTGGCGCGGCGCGTTCGTGAGTGTGGGTGGGGCCCTTTTTGCCGCCAATCAACCCGGGTAACGGCTAGTTGGTGTATTTTGGTAACCGAATATTTTCCATAACGGTTACAAATTTGATTCCGGAAATCGAGTCATTAATTGATTACCGAATTTATTTCCTTCCCGAAATAATTCTTCAGCCTTCCGTTATTTATTTTGGCTTCCTCCTTCACAAAGAACACACAGAAAAATTTGCTCTCCGAAAATTTTCCTCTAAAACACATACTCTCTGATTCATTTTGGGCAACGTTCAATTTCGTTTTCAATCTATCTTTTTGTTCTACACCAACGAGATAGATGTCGTGTAACCCTGCAGGTTGATTGTCAAGAGGCCGTGTGTACGTAACGGGGCAAATTCAACTTTAGGGCAGTGTTCATACACGCCACGACTTGGTTAAAGATAAGTTTATTTGTTCATTACTAGTCATTGTTCCTACAATCTAAAGTTGAATTTTTCTTCCGTGTTTTATTTTTACAATGGCTGGTAATATCCCTACTGCTATCCCTTTTACTTCTGCCATGCTTCCCAACCCTTTCATCCCTGATATGTCTAAGTTAGATCCTTTCGATGGGAAGAATTATAAGATGTGGTCTGATAAGATGGAGTTTTTCTTGGGTCAAATTCGGGTAGATTATTGTCTTACTGTTATTGCTGCCCCTGCTAATTCCACTAGGGATTTTGAGAAAGATAACAAAACCTGTCGTGGGATGTTGTTTCACTACATGACTGCTTCTCTTTATATGATTTATAGTAAGTCTAAGAATGCTATGGAAATTTGGGATGCTCTGAAAACTAAGTATGGAACTGATTATTTTGGGACTAAGAAATATGCTTGTAGTCATTGGTGAAATTTCCGTATGACTGATGATAACCTGTCCTTGATCAAGTTCATGAGTATGAACATTTATGTGCTGATATTGTTGCTGAGGGTATGAAAATCTGTGAGCTTTCCCAAGCCAACTGTCTCCTTGAGAAATTACCCCCTTCTTGGCAAACCTATGTCCATTCCATGAAACACAAACAAAAAGACTTTACCCTTCAAGAACTCGTTTCCCACATTAATATTGAAGAGCAGAACCGTATCCAAACCAAGGGAACAAGTACTGACCATTCTTCCTCTACTGCTAATCTTGTTGAAACTAAAAGAAATGCAGGTTATAATAAGGGACCGAAAGGCAAGGGTCCAAATCAGTTCCATGGCACAAGGCAGAACAACAACAACAAAGAGAAAAGGCAGTTTAAAGGAAATTGCTATACTTGCGGTAAGTATGGTCATTCAGCTAGGGAATGAAGGCAAGGACATGGACCCGGGAACAAGCCAAAGGAGAACAAGGCTCAAGCTAATCTCACTGAAGACATCATTGCTGCTATTGTGTCCGAGGTGAATCTGGTGAGCAACGTGACTGAATGGGTTGTTGACACTGGAGCAACTCGCCACATTTATTCGAGCAAGGAATTATTTCAAGACTATGAAAAAGTTTCTGAAGGAGAATGTGTCTTCATGGGCAACTCAAGCACTGTGAGTGTACTTGGCAAAGGAAAAGTTTTTCTAAAGCTTACTTCTGGAAAAACTATTGCTTTGCAAAATGTTTTGCATGTACCCGATATCCGCAGGAACCTCATTTCTGGTGCTTTACTTAACAAACCAAGTATCAAGTTAACTTTTGAATCTGATAAACTTGTACTTACCAGAAATGGTGAATTTGTGGATAAGGGATTTTGTGATGGGGGTTTATTTGTGCTTGATGTTGTGACTGATAATAATAATTCTTCTGCTTCTGTTTATATTGCTGAGTCAGTTTCTTTATGGCATTCTAGACTAGGTCATGTGAATGTTGCATCTGACAAGAGACTCAAACAACTTAGTCTTATTCCAGACTTTAGTAATACCTCTTTTGATAAATGTGAAGTTTGTGTAGAAGCTAAGCACCCAAAAAAAGCCTGTAATAAGAATGTATGTCGGTCTTCTACTCTACTTGAACTAATTCATAGTGACTTAGGCGACTTTAAGAATTCCATGAGTAGAGGAGGGAAACGTTATTATATTACCTTTGTGGATGATTTTTCTCGTTACTGTAAGGTCTATTTATTGAGTACTAAAGATGAGGCCGAAGAGAAATTCCATATTTATAAGGCTGAGGTTAAAAACCAATTAGACCTAAAAATAAAGAGAGTTAGATCAGATAAAGGTGGTGAATATGATGGAACTCCTTTAAAGAAATATTGTGAAGCTAATGGGATTATTCACGAGGTTACAGCTCCTTATACCCCAGAACAGAATGGAATAGCTGAACGTAAAAATAGAACACTTAAGGATATGATGAATGTTATGCTTATAAGTTCTGGTATGCCTGCTAACATGTGGGGTGAGGCAATTCTTTCTGCTTGCTATGTGCTTAACCGTGTTCCCCATAAGAAATTAGATAAAACTCCATATGAATTGTGGAAAGGGTTTAAGCCTAACTTGGGTTACCTTAAAGTGTGGGGGTGTTTGGGAAAAATAGGACTTTCTGATTTTCAAAGGAGTAAGATTGGACCTAAAACCGTGGGTGGTATTTTTATAGGTTATGCGTCCAACAGTGCTGCATATAGATTCATTCTTAAGGATGCATCTAGTTTTGGACCAATTCGTGAGTCAAGGGATGTAGAGTTTTTTGAACATATTTTTCCTATGAAAGTTAATATTCAAGCATGCTTACCTGTTGCATCTCCATCTCCTATTGTGCATCATGACATTGCATCATCTAGTGAGACTCTAGAACCTAGAAGGAGTAAAAGAACTAGAACTGAGTCTAGCTTTGGACCCGATTTTATTACTGCCTTCCTAATTGAGAAAGAGTTATTAGATGAGCAAGAAGTTGATGCATTTCTCTTAGAAGAAAACCCCAGATCTTATGGAGAAGCTATGAGGTCAATTGATTCAAGTTTTTGGTTAGAGGCCATAAATAGTGAAATTGAGTCTATCATGAGTAATAACACTTGGATTCTGTCTGATCTTCCTAGAGGTTGCAAGCCCTTATGTAGTAAGTGGATTTTTACTAAGAAACATACTCCAAATGGATCTTTGATTAAGTATAAAGCTAGGCTTCTGGTAGGAGGTCATCGTCAAAAGCATGGTGTAGACTATTTTGATACATATTCGCTTGTCACTAAAGTTGCCACCATTAGAGTCTTAATTGCACTTGCATCCATTCATGATCTTGTTGTGCATCAAATGGATGTAAAAACTGCATTTTTGAATGGTGATTTGAATGAAGAAATTTATATGAAGCAACCAGAGGGATGTGTTGTTCCTGGACAGGAAGATAAGGTATGCAGGCTCATTAGATCATTGTATGGCTTAAAACAAGCACCTAAACAATGGTATGACAAATTTCATCAAACCATTATTTCTAATGGCTTTCAGGTAAATGATTCTGATGCTTGTGTGCATTCCAAACTTTCAAAACTTGGTTGCGTTTTCATATGTCTATACGTGGATGACATGTTAATTTTTGGTACCAATATAGACATAGTGAACGAAACCAAGGCTTTCCTAAATTCTTGTTTTGAGATGAAGGATTTAGGAGAGGCAGATGTGATTCTTGGCATAAAGATTACTAGAACCTCATATGGGATGTCTTTAAACCAATCTCATTATATTGAAAAGATTTTAAAGAAATTTGGTCAATTTGACTGTACTCCAGTGCAAACCCCATATGATTCTAGTATTCATTTGAAAAAGAACAAAGGTAATTCTGTATCACAGGAACAATATGCCAAGATTATTGGAAGTTTGATGTTTTTGATGAATTATACTAGACATAATATAGCATATGCGGTTAGTAGATTGAGTAGATATACTCATAATCCTAATCAAGATCATTGGAATGCATTGATTAGATTATTGAAGTATTTGAAAGGCACTATCAATTGGGGTTTACATTATCATAGAGCACCTTGTGTTCTTGAGGGATATTGTGATGCCAATTGGGTGTCGGAGAGTGATGAAATTCAATCTACTAGTGGTTATGTTTTTACTCTTGCTGGGGGAGCTATATCATGGAAACCATCTAAACAAACTTGCATTGCCAAATCTACTATGGAATCTGAGTTTATTGCTTTAGAATTGGCACGACAGGAAGCTGAATGGATAAGGAGTTTGCTTGCTGATATTCCATTGTGGGGGAAACCAACTCCATCAGTTTCAATGCATTGTGACTCACAAGCTGCAATTGGGGTAGAGAAAAATCAAGCCTATAATGGAAAGAGAAGGCATATTCTCTTAAGGCATGCTATAGTTAGAGATCTGATCAGAAAAAATGTAATATCACTCGAGTATGTAAAGTCCGAGAGGAATATTGCAGATCCTCTCACCAAAGGCCTTTGTAGAAAAATGGTGCTTGAGTTAGCACAAGGAATGGGTTTAAAGACTATTGTGGAGTAAATTGTGGTGGACACCATCTTAGGAAATCTAAGTTCAATGGGTCAAAAGAAATCGCAAAAGAACTCATGTTTGTTACTACTACCATTCCTAATAATAAAAGTGATGTAGTATTTTTCTAACTGTCATATGCGTAAGGTTGAGCTAAGGCTCTTAATAAGTTCATAGCCTTGAGAAGGTGGTTTGTGACAGTACAAACTTGATGAACTTACCTATGTGAATGTCGGGGATACGCTAGAGCATTCATGAAAATCCGGGTATTTTGTGGGGCACTAAAAAATTACAAATTGCGAAAACGAGTCATGATTTATGAAAAGTTGAAACGCGCAAAAGTAATTTACTAACTTCGTGATAGGTTCAAAGAGAAATCTACCTAAAACGACTGTAAGATATTTTTGTATGCGTTGGGTGTTAATTCAAGTCCAAAAGACATTGACACTTTCAAAACTAAAGTCTCCGTTGCCCAAAACGTTCCTTCCTAGTTTTTCCTGTTCTTTTGAATCATGTGGGGGATTGTTGGAAGTATAGGTAGTTATGCTTCAAAAGAATGAAAATTTGTGCTTGTCCCACATTGACAAAAAACTAAGAGTTTTACCCACTTTATATATCCTCACTCCACTAATAGGTTTGTTAGAAGACTTGAGAGGAGGCTCTAGGCCACCGCAAACACGCGCGCGCGCGGGCCCGGCCGGGCCAGGCTCGAGCGAGGGAGAGTGGAGCGGCGCGTTCGCGAGTGTGGGTGGGGCCCTTTTTGCCGCCAATCAATCCCGGGTAACGGCTAGTTGTTGTATTTTGGTAACCGAATATTTTCCATAACGGTTACAAATTTCATTCCGGAAATTGAGTCATTAATTGATTACCGAATTTATTTCCTTCCCAAAATAATTCTTCAGCCTTCCGTTATTTATTTTGGCTTCGTCCTTCACAAAGAACACACAGAAAAATTTGCTCTCCGAAAATTTTCCTCTAAAACACATACTCTCTGATTCATTTTGGGCAACGTTCAATTTCGTTTTCAATCTATCTTTTTGTACTACACCAACGAGATAGATGTCGTGCACCCCTGGAGGTTGATTGTCAAGAGGCCGTGTGTACGTAACGGGGCAAATTCAAATTTAGGGCAGTGTTCATACACGCCCCGACTTGGTTAAAGATAAGTTTATTTGTTCATTACTAGTCATTGTTCCTACAATCTAAAGTTGAATTTTTCTTCCGTGTTTTATTTTTACAATAGCTGGTAATATCCCTACTGCTATCCCTTTTACTTCTGCCATGCTTCTCAACCCTTTCATCCCTGATATGTCTAAGTTAGATCCTTTCGATAGGAAGAATTATAAGATGTGGTCTGATAAGATGGAGTTTTTCTTGGGTCAAATTGGGGTAGATTATTGTCTTACTGTTATTGCTGCCCCTGCTAATTCCACTAGGGATTTTGAGAAAGATAACAAAACCTGTCGTAAGATGTTGTTTCACTACATGACTGCTTCTCGTTATATGATTTATAGTAAGTCTAAGAATGCTATGGAAATTTGGGATGCTCTGAAAACTAAGTATGGAACTGATGATTTTGGGACTAAGAAATATGCTTGTAGTCATTGGTTAAATTTCCGTATGACTGATGATAAGCCTGTCCTTGATCAAGTTCATGAGTATGAACATTTATGTGCTGATATTGTTGCTGAGGGTATGAAAATCTGTGAGCTTTTCCAAGCCAACTGTCTCCTTGAGAAATTACCCCCTTCTTGGCAAACCTATGTCCTTTGCATGAAACACAAACAAAAAGACTTTACCCTTCAAGAACTCGTTTCCCACATTAATATTGAAGAGCAGACCCGTATCCAAACCAAGGGAAAAACTACTGACCATTCTTCCTCTACTGCTATTCTTGTTGAAACTAAAAGAAATGTAGGTTATAATAAGGGACCGAAAGGCAAGGGTCCAAATCAGTTCCATGGCACAAGGCAGAACAACAACAACAAAGAGAAAAGGCAGTTTAAAGGAAATTGCTATACTTGCGGTAAGTATGGTCATTCAGCTAGGGAATGCAGGCAAGGACATGGACCCGGGAACAAGCCAAAGGAGAACAAGCCTCAAGCTAATCTCACTGAAGACATCATTGCTGCTATTGTGTCCGAGGTGAATCTGGTGAGCAACGTGACTGAATGGGTTGTTGATACTGGAGCAACTCGCCACATTTGTTCGAGCAAGGAATTGTTTCAAGACTATGAAAAAGTTTCTGAAGGAGAATGTGTCTTCATGGGCAACTCAAGCACTGTTAGTGTACTTGGCAAAGGAAAAGTTTTTCTAAAGCTTACTTCTGGAAAAACTATTGCTTTGCAAAATGTTTTGCATGTACCCGATATCCGCAGGAACCTCATTTCTGGTGCTTTAATTAATAAAGCAAGTATCAAGTTAACTTTTGAATCTGATAAACTTGTACTTACCAGAAATGGTGAATTTGTGGGTAAGGGATTTTGTAATGGGGGTTTATTTGTGCTTGATGTTGTGACTGATAATAATAATTCTTCTGCTTCTGTTTATATTGCTGAGTCAGTTTCTTTATGGCATTCTAGACTAGGTCATGTGAATGTTGCATCTGTCAAGAGACTCAAACAACTTAGTCTTATTCCAGACTTTAGTAATACCTCTTTTGATAAATGTGAAGTTTGTGTAGAAGCTAAGCACCCGAAAAAAGCCTGTAATAAGAATGTATGTCGGTCTTCTACCCTACTTGAACTAATTCATAGTGACTTAGGCGACTTTAAGAATTCCATGAGTAGAGGAGGGAAACGTTATTATATTACCTTTGTGGATGATTTTTCTCGTTACTGTAAGGTCTATTTATTGAGTACTAAAGATGAGGCCTAAGAGAAATTCCATATTTATAAGGCTGAGGTTGAAAACCAATTAGACCTAAAAATAAAGAGAGTTAGATCACATAGAGGTGGTGAATATGATGGAACTCCTTTAAAGAAATTTTGTGAAGCTAATGGGATTATTCATGAGGTTACAGCTCCTTATACCCCAGAACAGAATGGAAAAGCTGAACGTAAAAATAGAACACTTAAGGATATGATGAATGTTATGCTTATAAGTTCTGGTATGCCTGCTAACATGTGGGGTGAGGCAATTCTTTCTGCTTGCTATGTGCTTAACCTTGTTCCCCATAAGAAATTAGATAAAACTCCATATGAATTATGGAAAGGGTTTAAGCCTAACTTTGGTTACCTTAAATTGTGGGGGTGTTTGGGGAAAATAGGACTTCTTGATTTTCAAAGGAGTAAGATTGGACCTAAAACCGTGGATGGTATTTTTATAGGTTATGCGTCCAACAGTGCTGCATATAGATTCATTCTTAAGGATGCATCTAGTTTTGGACCAATTCGTGAGTCAAGGGATGTAGAGTTTTTTGAACATATTTTTCCTATGAAAGTTAATATTCAAGCATGCTTACCTGTTTCATCTCCATCTCCTATTGTGCATCATGACATTGCATCATCTAGTAAGACTCTAGAACCTAGAAGGAGTAAAAGAACTAGGACTGAGTCTAGCTTTGGACCCGATTTTATTACTGCCTTCCTAATTGAGAAAGAGTTATTAGATGAGCAAGAAGTTGATGCATTTCTCTTAGAAGAAAACCCCAGATCTTATGGAGAAGCTATGAGGTCAATTGATTCAAGTTTTTGGTTAGAGGCCATAAATAGTGAAATTGAGTCTATCATGAGTAATAACACTTGGATTCTGTCTGATCTTCCTAGAGGTTGCAAGCCCTTATGTAGTAAGTGGATTTTTACTAAGAAACATACTCCAAATGGATCTTTGATTAAGTATAAAGCTAGGCTTGTGGTAGGAGGTCATCGTCAAAAGCATGGTGTAGACTATTTTGATACATATTCGCCTGTCACTAAAGTTGCCACCATTAGAGTCTTAATTGCACTTGCATCCATTCATGATCTTGTTGTGCATCAAATGGATGTAAAAACTACATTTTTGAATGGTGATTTGAATGAAGAAATTTATATGAAGCAACCAGAGGGATGTGTTGTTCCTGGACAGGAAGATAAGGTATGCAGGCTCATTAGATCATTGTATGGCTTAAAACAAGCACCTAAACAATGGTATGACAAATTTCATCAAACCATTATTTCTAATGGCTTTCAGGTAAATGATTCTGATCCTTGTGTGTATTCCAAACTTTCAAAACTTGGTTGCGTTTTCATATGTTTATACGTGGATGACATGTTAATTTTTGGTACCAATATAGACATAGTGAACAAACCAAGGCTTTCCTAAATTCTTGTTTTGAGATGAAGGATTTAGGAGAGGCAGATGTGATTTTTGGCATAAGGATTACTAGAACCTCATATGGGATGTCTTTAAACCAATCTCATTATATTGAAAAGATTTTAAAGAAATTTGGTCAATTTGACTGTACTCCAGTGCAAACCCCATATGATTCTAGAATTCATTTGAAAAAGAACAAAGGTAATTCTGTATCACAGGAACAATATGCCAAGATTATTGGAAGTTTGATGTTTTTGATGAATTATACTAGACCTAATATAGCATATGCGGTTAGTAGATTGAGTAGATATACTCATAATCCTAATCAAGATCATTGGAATGCATTGATTAGATTATTGAAGTATTTGAAAGGCACTATCAATTGGGGTTTACATTATCATAGAGAACCTTGTGTTCTTGAGGGATATTGTGATGCCAATTGGGTGTCGGAGAGTGATGAAATTCAATCTACTAGTGGTTATGTTTTTACTCTTGCTGGAGGAGCTATATCATGGAAATCATCTAAACAAACTTGCATTGCCAAATCTACTATGGAATCTGAGTTTATTGCTTTAGAATTGGCAGGACAGGAAGCTGAATGGATAAGGAGTTTGCTTGCTGATATTCCATTGTGGGGGAAACCAACTCCATCAGTTTCAATGCATTGTGACTCACAATCTGCAATTGGGGTAGCGAAAAATCAAGCCTATAATGGAAAGAGAAGGCATATTCTCTTAAGGCATGCTATAGTTAGAGATCTGATCAGAAAAAATGTAATATCACTCGAGTATGTAAAGTCCGAGAGGAATATTGCAGATCCTCTCACCAAAGGCCTTTGTAGAAAAATGGTGCTTGAGTCAGCACAAGGAATGGGTTTAAAGACTATTGTGGAGTAAATTGTGGTGGACACCCATCTTAGGAAATCTAAGTTCAATGGGTCAAACGAAATCGCAAAAGAACTCATGTTTGTTACTACTACCATTCCTAATAATAAAAGTGATGTATTATTTTTCTAACTGTCATATGCGTAAGGTTGAGCTAAGGCTCTTAATAAGTTCATAGCCTTGAGAAGGTGGTTTGTGACAGTACAAACTTGATGAACTTACCTATGTGAATGTGGGGGATACGCCCAATCCCCTATGAGAGTTCTTAAGGCTTAGGACCACTAGAGCATTCATGAAAATCCGGGTATTTTGTGGGGCACTAAAAAATTACAAATTGCGAAAACGAGTCATGATTTGAGAAAAGTTGAAACGCGCAAAAGTAGTTTACTAACTTCGTGATAGGTTCAAAGAGAAATCTACCTAAAACGACTGTAAGATATTTTTGTATGCGTTGGGTGTTAATTCAATACCAAAAGACATTGACACTTTCAAAACTAAAGTCTCCGTTGCCCAAAAACGTTCCTTCCTAGTTTTTCCTGTTCTTTTGAATCATGTGGGGGATTGTTGGAAGTATAGGTAGTTATGCTTCAAAAGAATGAAAATTTGTGCTTGTCCCACATTGACAAAAAAATAAGAGTTTTACCCACTTTATATATCCTCACTCCACTAATAGGTTTGTTAGAAGACTTGAGAGGAGGCTCTAGGCCACCGCACACGCGCTCGCGCGGGCCCGGCCGGGCCGGGCTCGAGCGAGGGAGAGTGGCGCGGCGCGTTCGCGAGTGTGGGTGGGGCCCTTTTTGCCGCCAATCAATCCCGGGTAACGGCTAGTAGTTGTATTTTGGTAACCGAATATTTTCCATAACGGTTACAAATTTCATTCCGAAAATTGAGTCATTAATTGATTACCGAATTTATTTCCTTTCCAAAATGATTCTTCAGCCTTCCGTCATTTATTTTGGCTTCCTCCTTCACAAAGAACACACAGAAAAATTTGCTCTCCAAAAATTTTCCTCTAAAACACATACTCTCTGATTCATTTTGGGCAACGTTCAATTTCGTTTTCAATCTATCATTTTGTACTACACCAACGAGATAGATGTCGTGTAACCCTGGAGGTTGATTGTCAAGAGGCCGTGTGTACGTAACGGGGAAAATTCAACTTTAGGGCAGTGTTCATACACGCCACGTTTTGGTTATAGATAAGTTTATTTGTTCATTACTTGTCATTGTTCCTACACTCCTATGGATCTATAACTCATTGAACCCTATAAACTACACACCCCAAAACCTTAAAAACCAAATTCAAACTGATACATAAATCACAATTAAATTACCATTTCACTCAAAAGAGGGTTGCCATCTTTGGTGACCTTAATATCACGGAACCGCCATCAAGCTTGCAAATAAAGTACAAATTTCATGAAAAATCAGTTAATTGAAATTAAATTACAGGAATCGGGCCATTAAAAAAAGAGAAATAAGAAGTTTAAGATACCTGAACGAAGACGGATCAAGATCTCGCCTTGGACTTTAGTCTCAGCTTCTCGTGTTTCATCCCTTTCGTACTTTTGTTAAAACCTGAAGCCAAACCCTAATTTTTTTTAAACTCTACATAAATCATAAATCCAATCCTTAGACATAAACCTAATCTGAAAAAAGTGACGCAACTGAGAGAAATTGGCATAAAAGATGAGAAAGAAGATTTTATTAACAATTAAAACTCACCATTATCGCCGAGAGGAAGTGATGGACAAGCGGGGAGTTAAACCGGAACCTGGTATGAGTTGTAAGAGGAGAGAGGAAAAAAGAGATGATAATAGGACACGTGGGAACATCGTATGTGCCTATAGCATTCACTGTATCTACTGCCACATATTCAAGAGAAGTCGAATTCAAAATTAAGTTGTCACATTGTTACTTCAACATACGTTATGGAAATACCACAAAAAATAAAAACAAAAAACGTTAGAACATGAATATCGATTACAGACAGAGACGGAGTATTTCTTAAACTATCACCATTTCATACAAGAACAACAACAAGCACAAACCTTGGTCATACAAGAACTTCATTATTAACCGATAACGTTCTGCAATAACACCTTAAAAAACCTCTGGTGATCACCATTTTGGCATGGTCTCCGTGAAAAAAGAGCAATGATGCACATACTGCACAAACTCCAAGTCTCCAACCACCCTACTCTAAACTCCAAGTCTCCAACCACCAACTCCCATTAACAAACTAAACCCCTTCAAACTTCAGACTACAAAACTCAATTTATACACATTTCTAATCAGAGTTCCATTTTTCTGGAGAACTTAAGCCATTTTATAGAATTAATAAATGTTCAATAGGATCTTGTCAAAACACTAACCCTAGATCTCGAAATTACGAAAATGCAAACAAAAACAAATTAAGTTATTAGACCTCTTAATCAAGTCGTCTTTGACAAGATCAGAAACCCTGGAACGATCATCACTAAAAACTGACCTAAAACAGCGACGACAATCCAAGTTGCAACACTTGTAATCAGTTATATCTCAAACCAATAGGATATAGCTAGGAAGCGTAACTATAATTCCTTATGCTTATAACTTGTCTATCATCTCTACTCGTCCCCAACTCGTGACAACTCACAATGTGCATTACATAAAGTCATGGTGTACTATTAATTCTAATCAGAGACTTTCATCAATTTTTAAGATCAGATAACATAACAATAAAACATTTTGAGCAATTGAAATTTTTGTTATTCATAGATTACTCATTAAGTGCTTCTAATTTCACTTTCACTTCAAATTCAACAAAACTTATGAACTCATATAGATAGAAAGAACATAAAACACTAAATTCCCTAAACTTTTCCATACCCTGTGATCCAAGGCAAGATTTCAAATGAACAAATAAAACAAAATTAAATTATTCATATTAGCAGAATATACACCAAAGCAAGATACAGATCATCAGTCTAATCAAACCCTAGCTAAACAAACAAATTGAAGAAAAAAGCTGGTAAATTCACTAAAAAAATTTGAAAGTGGTAACAAAAAATTTGATGTTTACTGAATTACTGATTACATCTTCAAAGGCCTAGCTAAAGCAATTCTAACAAAAAAAATTGTTGTTCCTAGGTTTTGGTTGATGACACACACATATTGCAAACTTCCTGATTGTGGTTGCTAATGACTTTAGACAGGTAAGTGCCTAAGTTCCTATTAGGATAGGAACTTGAATCAGATGTTGAAGTTCCTGATTTACACTTGGAACAGCCACTGGAGTTCTTGAGCTGGAAGCTGTATCTGTTCTAATTTTGAAGTCACAAGAGGAGCAACACATTTTACATATGAAGAGTTTTTTATGCCCACAAGAACATTACAGACTCATGGCCACGAGTTCCTATGTTAGCCAGAGAGGAACTCGTCATTGTTCCAGAGCTGGAACGTCTGAAGCTTCTGAGTTGCAAGTTCCAGACAAAGGGAAGACATAAAAGTCTAGGTAGTCTACTGTACTTAGAATTTTATGTAAATATTAATTATGCTAGTGGTATATAGGGTACTCAAGGAACTTGTGATTTAATTAGGCCATTTATTTTACTGGAAGTAATTTTTATGGAAATCATGTAATTAAATAAAAATAAGTTTTTAATATAAAATAGATTCACGTTTTATTTTATTTAAGCAAAACTTATTTTCCTAAAAATTCTCCTTAGTTTTTTGTAGATAAATAAAATCTGTTTTAAAGAAAATCTTTTAGGGTTTGATTGAGTCAAACCACTAACTGCTTTGTGGCTGAAACGTGGGAAGTGTTCTTCCCCTTGTTCCTCAAGTCAAGGGACGTGAAGACCAAAGTGCTGGCAGTTAGCAGTTGAGGTTTTGAAGGGAACTAACCCTAGGGATAAACACTATAAAAGGGCTAGTATATTTTCTGGAAAATTACACAAACATTCCAAGAGTTTTTGCTTTCCTTAAAACGTTTTATCAAAGATTTTCTAAAAATAGTTTGTGTCCTAGTCAATTCAGAGTTCCTAAGTTCCTTATATACAAAAGCATTATTAATATCTAGAGGTTTCTAAAAACGAATTGTATTTTCTGATTAGAGAGGATAGAGTTATTCTGTAAAGACTTAGAGTTTAAGTCTGAGAGAAAGTGAAGAAGAGAGAGTTGTAATCTGAGTAGATTACTGTGAGGAACACGAGTTAGAGAGGAACTAATGTTAGAAAGTTTTTGTAATTGAGGTATTACCATAATAAAAGAAATTCTCTTCTTGATTAGTGTCAAGAAGTTCTCACAATTGTTATTTTAGTCTTTCTTGCTCTCAGTTCCTTTACTGTTCCTTGGTTTCTGCAAGAAACTCTATCAAAGTTCGAATTACAATTCACCCCCCCCCCTCTTGTGTGTGTTCCTACTTGAATATCAAAAATAAAATAAAGATGAAGAATGAAAACCTTAAACCAAACTCAAAACTAACAACCGATAACTAACAAATGAAAATCCCTAATCTAAACTTTCAACATCAATTAAAAAGATTAAATTACATATGAAAAACGAGAAATTTAAGAGTACCTTGCACGAACACGGATCAAGAGCTCGGCTTCTATTCTGTTTCAGCTTAATTTTTGGGTTTCATTCCCTTTCGTACTTCTGTTAAACCCAAAGCCAAGCCCTAGATTTCAAAAACTTAAATCTAATTCTTAAAGCTAAACCTAATTTGAAAAATTAATAGTTACCAAAATCAAAAAAAGCGACATAAAACGTTGATAGAGATGAAAAGATAAACTCGCCATTGTCTCTGAAAGGAAGAGTTGGACAGAGGAGAGAGAATTGAAGGCGACAAAGAACCGTAGGAGAGGAAAAGAAAAGAGAAAGGAGATGAGGAAAGAAGGTAGAAGTTGCATAGTTTCAGACACGTGTGTCATTATATATGAGCAAGGGTATGACAGTAATTACCCTATTTATAAGGAAAATGACAAAAAAAAACATGAAGAAAAATGAGGCCAATTCAGTCAATTCACTATTGTGTGAATAGTAAATTAAAGTTCTTGCTTTTTAAAGGTATAGAGATTCTGATTTTATTTTTTGTTTTTCCTCTTTTATTTCTTTTTCTCTTTCTTTTTCTTTTTTTTCTTTTTTTCTTTTCTTTCTTTCCTTTTATTAGTTTTAGATTATTCTTTTTCTTTTTCTTTTAGTTTTTGTTTTCTCTTTTATTTCTTTTTATTAGGTTGGAGTATAAATATTTAAGGAGGAACCAACATTACCAGGTACATATTTTAATTTTAGTTCTACAATGGACATAATTAGGCTTTTCTCTCAACTTTTAGGGTTTTCATTAGATTTTTAGAGAGAGAGAAAGTGAGATCAATAAAATTGGTGGTTTTGTTAATCAAGGGTGATAAATTGTTGAAGCTTTCCACCATAAATCAATGAGAAATTTCTTACTCTCTCTCTTTATTTATTTCTTTATTGTTTTATTTATTTATCATTTTAATTAGTTTGATTTTTTTTGTTTATTTTAACGATTCATGTTTAGATTAGTTGTTATTATTATTTAGAATCATGTTTTTAGTTGTTAATTTGTATAAATTTCATATTTTTATGATTATGGAGTAGTTTATTGGTTAGGGTTTGGGTGAAAACTCAACATTGATTGGTTTGGGTGTTTGTGATTGAAAATTAGGGATTTTCATGATTAAATTATTACATGTTTAGGCATTTCCAATACATGCTGCATTTAACTTGATCAATTAAGTGTTCCATGATTGTTTGAAGTAGTCTAGTTGGGTTGGAAAGGGATTAAAGACTTAAACTTGATTATGTAGTTGAATTAGGACTTTGATTTACCCCGGGTATGATAGGGTAGAACGGGAATTTATCCTTGATGCTTAGGGAAATTGCTCGCATGTCGGGAGATAGTTGGAGCTATTTGTGAATTCAACGCCTATTCATGTAGTGTTTGTGAATCTTCCCCGGTTTTAGCTCTTGTATGTCCATTCCATGATTTTTTGTTGTTTGACCCATTCCCTAATCTCGTTTACTTTTGATTTCTTAGTTTAGTTGATTTAGTTTTAGTTGGCTAGTTGACTTTCCAACTCGTTTCGACCTAGCTTGTTGTTCGATTAGCATAATTAGCGCACCTTAGTCCTTGTGGATTCCGACCCTTGCTTACCGCTTTACTTGTGTTTAGTGGTTAGTTTAGGCAATTTGTTTGATTAGGAGAGACTAGTAACAACCTAGTTTTCCCCTTTATCACCCCTTATGATTCGTCTTGTAAACTTGAAAAGAATAGTGGTAGAGCTGTTTCTCAACTTGAGTATGCAAGTGCAATAGGAAGTTTAATGTATGCATCACATTCTACTATACCTGACATTGCATTTGCAGTTTGCAAACTTTCTAGATTTACAAGTAATCCTAGCACTGAACATTGGAAAGGAATTGGAAGAGTTTTTGGTTAATTGAAAAGAACCAAAAACCTCGGAATATATTATAATAAATTTCCAGCGGTTCTTGAGGGTTATTAAGATGCTAGTTGGATTACTAGTACTGGAGATAATAAATCCACTAGTGGGTGGATTCTTATGCTTGGTGGAGGAGCTGTTTCTTGGGCTTCAAAGAAACAAACATGTATTACACATTCCACCATGGAGGCTGAATTTTTGGCCTTGGCAGCAGCAGGCAAAGAAGCTGAATGGCTGAGAAACATGCTATTAATAGACATAAAGTTGTGGCCACAACTGATGTCGATCAGCCATTTCTTTGAACTGTGATAGTGAAGCTACTTTGTCTAGAGCTTATAATAAAATTTATTATGGAAAGTCTAGACATATTAGCCTAAGACATGCATATGTACAACAGTTAATATCTGATGGTATAATAACTGGTGTGTATGTGAAGTCTTGCAATAATTTGGCAGATCCTTTTACTAAAGGACTACTAAGCTAGGGACATAGTGTCTACAATGTCCAAGGAAATTGGTTTAAAACCAATGGTTTAAATCGGCAATAATGGAAACCCAACCTTTCTGTAGTATTATCACTATATAAAGGTTCAATGTGGTGAAAACAAGTTGTAACTGATTGATATACTAATTTGGTACAATTTGTATATGTTTTTAGGATGAGTTTAAGACTCTTAATGAAGTTTCAAGTGTAAAGATTGAGTTTCACCTATATGAACATAAAGAGTGGTGCCGCTCTTAGCAAAAGTATGATTAACTTTTGGAGATTTTCATGAAAACCAAGATGAGCACATGGCCATAATGGTGCTACCAATTTTATGAACGTATCTTGTAATAGAATTGTGTGTGTAATATTTCCGGTTATGACATGCTCAAATGTTGTAAGCCGCCATTAATTTCGTTGTACTTTGAAAGATTACACTAAGTGAAGGTCCAAATCTAAAGATACCTTGATTTATGCATATTTCTATTGGATTATATTAGACACCATATTTTAAAGACTAGTGGGGGATTGTTAGAGTAGTCTTTAAGAATGGTGAGTTTTTGTTGTTGGGAATTGTCCCACATTGATAGAATGGAGAGTAAGGAGTTGTTTATATTAGTAGACCACCTCTTATGTTTGAATAGAAGTGGGCCTACTAGTTGGGCTAGTATGTGCTTTGGGCTTGGGAGTGCTTGTGGTAGGCTATTAATATTACTATATATTAATAGTCAAGATTAGCACTTTGCACTTTGCACGAGGCGTGAGCGTGAGATTTAATTAAGAGTATTAGTTAATATTTAATTACGATTTTTTATTAATCACGTAATTAGAGGCTGATTAATTAACTTCCTCTTAATCTTATCTCTTTATTTTGAACAGTTACGTTGTTTCAAGTCAGTTTCTCTGGCTATTTATATTACTAACTGTTCTCATTAATCTTTATGTTCTTCTCTTCCTCTCTTTCTCAAAAACTGCTTCTACGTTCATATGGAGATTATTTCTTTGCTACAATTAATCTCAATTTAGAGAAATCTTGGAAGTATCTTAGCCGGTAACCCATAGCAAGAAATAGTGGGGCTAATATTACTTTAAGGACAATAATTATCATGGCCCATATTCTTCATCCCATAAATTATACCTAACACTTACAGGCACTATAGGGGTACCTTATTATCGAGGAGATGAGTGCTATCAGGAATGTGACATTCACTACAAGAAAAATTGCTTACAGAGGCAAAACATAATTGCCTCTAAAAATGGGAATGTAGCCTCTAATGCCTTTTTGAAGCAAAAAATTGGATGCCTCTAATAAGTCCGTCGCTAATTAGTGGTTGCCTCTAAAAGTCCTTTTTTGAAGCAATACAATGTGTTTCTTCTAAAAGCACATACATTTAGAGGCAACCATATAATCTTGCCTCAAAATATAATTAGAGGCAATTAAAAAGTTGCTTCTAAAACCACATCTATTTAGGGGCAACCGTATAACCTTGCCTCAAAATATAATTAGAGGCAGTATAAAGTTGCTTCTAAACACCAAATACATTTAGGGGCAACTATATAATTTTGCCTCAAAATATATTAGAAGTAATGTAAAAAATTGCTTCTAAAAACCATACATATTTAGGGGCGACCATATAATTTTGCCCTGAAATATAATTATAGGCAACAAAAGAAGTTGCTCCTAATGTTTAGATGCAATTTGAGCTATCGTGAACATTTTTAGAGGCATCGACAATAATCCAGCGTATTGACAAAAATCTCTTAGAGATTGAAATATTATTAACAAAAATTGAACCAATTGTTATAATAGCTCAACCAAATAACAACGGTGTCTTGCAACAACCTGCAAGCCCAAAACTAACAAGAACCACAAACATATCAAAAACTACCAAAGTCAAACCAAATCAAGGTTTGTCTAAAATATATTTACACAAATTGAGCGAAGCAAATCAGTCAACCCCAATGAAAAACAGCAGCACAGCAGTAGAGGAGATACCAAATTCATACTACTCTTCATTTGTTTGCATTTCATCACACTCTTCATTCTGATCCTCCTCCTCCTGCCATTTTAGAATACAATGTACTGTTAATAAGAAATGAAACATTTATTCAAATAAAATATAATTAATATATAATGAGTATATTAACAAATTACCTCATCCATATCCAATTTAGATATATCATAACCCGTAAGTTCCAAAAAATTCCCATGCATCCTTTCAGAAATTCCATTTGGTTTTTTAGACCTTTCATCTTTCTAGTAAGTACTTCATTTTTTCTCATTGGCTTCCTTTGCCTTTACCCTCATTTGCCTTGTTCTTTTCCTCACTAAAAGAACCATATAATGATGTAATACAGGGACTTACTCCCTTGCCACGATCACGTCCACGTTTACCAAGGTTTAATTTTGCATAGATTTCTTCATTTATCATATTTATTTCTCCGCTTCACGGTGCACTAAAAGCACTTTCATTTTTTGCTGCGCCAAAAAAAATCGTTAAGCATTACATAAAGCTGAGAAACCTAATAGACTCCTTGCACGGCAAATTTTTTTGTTATGCATTTCATCAGTTGTTTTTGGCATGCAAGGGGTCTAACAGTCTATCGATCAGACTCATTGCACTAAAAGGTTTTATGAAAACATGACATTGACAGCTTGTCTATTACTATATACTAAAAGAGACACCAGGAATTACATGTGTCATTTCCTGGTGCGATTTTTTCCCGCCAAATTTTTTTTTTTATTTTTTACTTTAAAGTAAATAAATAACATTACGTTTTTTTTAGGAAACTAAGATAAAAAAATATATTTACCATAGATGTGTATTGCAAAATATGTTATTGGAGGAAAGCTAAATCAATATTATTTTTTCCTTTATGATATAATTTTATTTATATATTATTATAACTTTTTAATCTGATAAGAAATGTAAAAAATATTGATAAATGAACTTCTAATGTTAGTCTACTATTAATAATATAATACATGGTAACTGGTAAGTAAGAAAGTTAATTAAAATAATAATACATGGTAAGTAGACTAACATATAAGTTTATTTATCAAGATTTTACTCAATTCAAAATATGTTGTATTTGACTAACTCGGTTATGCTCGGGTCTTTTCGAAAATTAGTCTTGAGTCATTCGGGTTTGGTTAACGTTGTTAGATCGTTCTACATACAAGTAAACGACTATAATTTTTTACTTTGTATAGTAATATGCAAATTTAGTTCATTTGAATATTTTTTTACACAACTTTGACTTTATTCTTTTTCATATATCTTTTTTACTTTCATGTTTTTCTAATATCACAAGTCTTTTAGTTAATATTAAAATAATAAATTGTTTTAGTAGTAGCCGTGTGTTGCACGGGCCCTAAACTAGTTACTATATATTATGCACTCAATTGCTAGGTTGATTAAAACAAAGCTTGCTTACACAAATTGGCCAAAGTGAACAAACAAATGTACTAACTTTAATCAATCCAATAGATACTTCCTTTGCAAATTATATCCAGTAACCTTATCCATATGCTCCACCAATCATACTTGGATCTGCTTTATCAATTTAACACATAGACGAACAATAAGCTAACAGAAAAAAAGTCCAGGAAAAATAAACTATCATCAGACTAATTTATCACATTTAGAACCCAATTATAGAATAGAACTTGAGCCATACGGAGTAACATTTAGATTCTATTAAACGACAAATAAAAAATAGGGGTAATAGTAGTCTTACAAGACTGATTGGTTAATTTGATGTACTGATCAGTTTCATAGTTCACACTACTTATACAATCAGATAGACTTCCATGAACATATCCGGACTATTAAAACTAGAATTATGCGTATCAGAAGCAGAGAATATGAGTAAACAATAAGTTCAAAATATATTCTAACTACATCCTGCATAAAATTTCTAAGTCAACTTTTACTTAAAACTAGTAGTCAGATTCTTATTGCACACATTTCTAAATGACTCATATAGAACTCACACCTAGTTAGTACTTGTTTCCTTGTCTCCAGCAAGCCGACTATGTTTGGATCAGCCTTTACAAAACTGGTTTCAGGGATGGTTGCAGAATTTTTGTCTGATTTTTATTTCAGGAATGACAAATTACTCAGATATCTTGGTTTGACGCAAGAGACATGCACCTATACAATACTTGAGATTCACCATAGGAAACCTAATTGTGAACTTTCTAGTGTATGTCGGTGGGGAATATTTTACTAGTTTCTTTAACTGCATAATGACAGATCTGAGTTCGTACAAATTGGACTTTAAGCATAAGACAAACTAGAGCTGGCATAGTGACTTCATTTTTAGCTAAACAGGTCCTACTCGGTATCAATATAAGTTTTGTGTTTTTGGTTTTTTGATTTTTGATTTTCAAACGCGTATGATTTAGGTTGAATTATGGACTTAAAACGTTTACATCCCTATAATAATCATATTGATTTTGAAAACGGGCAACAAAAAACTGAAAACTTTTTCATGATTTTCGGATATGCTAAGTGATCAATCAATGATAATATTCGTTGCATCATCTGTAATAAGAAGAGATAAGTATTGATTTGTGTGTGTTATTGTTAAACAGGTGAGTGTGGCAGGATACACAGCAGGACAGCGTGCAAAGACTCAATGTAGCAGGTGGTTCAATACTAGTTGGAACAGCAATGACAATGATAATGCTAGTAATCTTAAACTAAATGTTATTTCCCACCTGAAATCATAGGAACATGCACAAAAACAATTTCAAAAATGTCTTTGGACAATAAACATGGAGTTGTAATAAGAAATCTAAAATCCCTCTGTTGGGAAAACAGATTGAGTATACCAGTACGCCAAGAATTGATATGGATCGTATCTTCTATACATCTTCTCAACCACTTTTTGAACGTTCTGGACAGTGGTAGTTCTCCCATGACCTGCACCAATTAAATGGTCAGATGATTTGATAAGCATTATTCCCCGATACGGATAGGTGTGCAGAAATTAAGGTGCCCTACCTGTTTCAAATGCCTTATAGTTATGGAATCACTCGGGACAACATTATAAAACCCTAAGCACATGAGCGTTCCTACGTGTGAAAGGACCATAACCCTTGGTTTCTCTGAGTTTCTCTCCAATTTGTTGTAGTTGTACAAGGAAGATCAGTTTCACAGTTCACACTAATTATATCATCAGATTGACTACCATGACCATATCCGGACTATTAAAAACTAGAATTATGCATAGCAGAAGTAGAGAAAATGAGTAAACAATAAGTTCAAAATATTTTCATCTTTACCTTTCTGCATTCCTATTTCCGCTAATTTATAGCTGCTCTTTGGTAGGGGAGGGGCTATATATTTGAAGCAGCAAAAATCAAAAAAATTATTTTTAAATATGCATAAGCTTTATGCTTATTTTCCTGCAGTATAACAGAGTAAATGTTGGCCCTGGTCATATAGACAAATAAATCAATAGCTGAAGTTGGTGCTTGCATTTTTCAATTTCTTACCTTTTTACCAATATAATTGCATGATGGGTAATCAAATCAAAGTAAGGTTTCAAAAGGTTCGATGCGGGCTTAAATTCCTTGATAATTTGCCGTCTACTAGAATTTGTACCATAATAGCAAATCAGAACCTTCAATACATCAATTATTTCAACAAATTCAAGCAAGAACACACAACCAATTTCCACAAGAAATTCTATCAAATTAGCATCATATACCTAAATATCCCACAAATTGTTGTAAACAACCAGAAAATCCCAATTTATAAATAAATATGAAAACTAACCGCCCAACTAATCATTACAAGCGAATAATACCTCCCAGATAGTAAAAATCACCGGCGGAAAACTCATTCACTGATCTCCTTTTATAGTCAACAACAACAACAACAACAACTTCTGATTAAAATTGCTAGTGGGCCATCAACAATTCAAAGTAATGAAAATTCATGGTGGATATTGTACGGGAAGCCCTACCGGCAAGCCGGTAGGACAACCCATAATAGCTGTAACAAACGTCCATACCTAAAAGGGACACCAAGCCTGCAGTCGGTACCTTGGGTTTACAGAGCCCAGTCGGCATTGCTCTGACATTATCCATCAGTCAGACCCAAAAGAGAAGATCCGGAACCAACGGGTAATAACCCGGATCGTCCGTACAAGTAACCCGTCTATATATACGGACCTCCATCAATGCCAAAGGTACGCAATTCAACTCCAATCAATCTTACAAGCATTTATTACAGAGCTACCAGCACAATCTGACTTAAGCATCGGAGGGGTAATTCTCGGATCACCCCCGAGGCTAGTTAACGGTTTCACTGTGTAGGATACAATCAGCAGTCACAGTCGGAAGCCAATCATCCCTTTCCTGTTCCAAGTCCACAACCGGAACAATTGGCGCTAGAAGGAGGGGACCCCCACTTGTAAACATAACCCACAGCCAGACACACACACACACACAAAAAAAAAACCCCCAAACCATCAAAATTCACCATTAAGAATGGAAGGTACGCAGTCGGATTCGTATAAGAAAAGCAAAAAACAGGCCTCGAAAACAGCCCCACAGAGTACACAGACGACAAAAACAACAACCTCGCTGAAATCCACGCTGTTTTCAGTAGAGCCAATCATAACACCCGTCAACGACCAACCCACCCCCCAGCAAGGGAGCCAGTCGGTAGTCAGCAAAACTACGACTGCCGCAACACCCTTACACGTCCTTGGATACTCAGTCGAGGACGACGACTCAGACGAAGAGCCCCGAAAGCCCAGCTCAAAATAATACACAAATGCCGTCTGAACTCGCCAGTCAGTTCTCGGAGGAACAATTGGCCACAACAAGAGCGGTGATGGCCGCGCTGTCGACCCTGAAACCAGCAAGAAAAACAAACACAGAACCCGCACCCAGGACAATCATGAACCAGGCAACGAAAACACCAGTCGGCACAAAAAGGAATAGACTACCGATAAGAAACTTATTCGGAGAACAGATCATAGAACAACACGAACAACACCCCAACACACACCAGGCGATTGCTCTGCGCAGTCGGCCAGAACCTATGGTCATCGAGGAGATAAGAGAAGCACCTCAAAGATACGCGCCGCGCCGTTACACCATCCAACATGCAAACTCACCCCTGTGCGCGGACATTCTAGAAGAACCAATGGAGAAATTGAAGTTCCCACTCTGCAAGTATGACGGATCCACCGATCCGGAGGTCCACTGCAACACATTCGAACAGCATATGATGCTGTATACAGATTCCGATGCCATGTGGTGCAAAGTGTTCCCCTCCACACTGCTGGGAGTGGCGTCCGGGTGGTATAAGGGACTGCCAAAGGGGTCAGTGTACAATTACCGACAATTAGAAGCAGAGTTCATGCTCCGATTTATCAGTCGACAGCAGAGAAAGAAAACGTCAGGAGAACTGATGGCAGTCACCCAGAGGAGCGGGGAGTCCTTAAGAGATTACCTCACCAGGTTCAACAACGAGTCCACCAACATACCAAACTTGCAACAAGAGATAGCCGTAGTGGCCCTGATGAGAGGAATGAACCATTGCGAGTTCAAAAAATACTTGGGAAGGAAATCCTTCACGGATCTGGGAAGCGCACTGGTGAAGGCCCATGAATACATCAAAAGCGATGAGCTGATGACAATCCCAAACCATTATCAGTCGGCACCAACTAGAAATGTCGCACCTAGGTCGGCTCAGCCGGCGCAACAACAACAGAGTAGGGGATTCAGGAAAGATGATCACAGGAGAGACCTCCGAGGGAGAGATCACCAGAAACAGTCAACCAACGCCTACCCCACTTTCCATGAATACACCCCATTGAATGCCCCAAGAGCCGCAATTTACAACGTTCACTACTACAAAATAACCTATTTGGAGACGCTTGAGCCTCGACGCCGGGGGGGGGGCGTTTAAGGGAAAAAACAATTCCGTGTTTAGGCGACGACGTATGGCGTCGTGCATATTGCCGACAGTTTATTGTCGACGCCATTGGCTGTCGAGATATTTGGCTACGTGTTTAGGCGTCGGCAAAACATGTGCCTTGCACGTGTTTCCAATTTCAAACCCGCGCTTCAAATTTGGTGAAAATTAGATTGAGCGCTATTAATTAAAAAAAAGAAAATTCGCGAAACAATAAGCGCTAAAACTCCCTAAAACTCAAAACCGTTCAGTATACATGCACGTATTCTATCTCTCTCTAATTAAACCCTAATTAATTAGGTGACCAGCAAAAAAACCGCGTCGTCATTCTCCTCTCTGCAAATTCGAAGCCGTTTTACTCTGCCATTGATTTTTCAACAAGGTTTGTCAATTTTATACTTTCTTCTTCTTCTTCTTCTTCTTCTTCTTCTTCTTCTTCTTCTTCTTCTTCTTCTTCTTCTTCGACTTCTTAGTTTTTTCGAAACTCGCGTTCGATTTATATGTTGTTCGTTTTCTTCCATTTGAAACCGTTCTATGCTTGAGTAGTTTCTTCTTGGTTTTTCTTCTTGATCTGAATTTTTGATTCTCCTCCTTCTTCTTATCATAATCCAACGAGTCACAGTGGAAAATCGCATCAGGTGCTGATAATTCGAAGGGATTTACGTACGGCTCAATTGTGTGCTGAAATTTCTGAGGTATTTATTGCATGTGTTCTGTTTTCTCAATCGCATCCATTCCCAATTCTTATTGATATTTTTCAGTTTGTTGTATCTGACATTAGAATCCTGTAAATTATGTAAAACGGAATTGCAAAGATTTCTCGTGGAATTTCTTGATTTTATTTGTTGGTGTTGTGGATTATTTGTTGCTTGATTTTATTTGGCCCCCTCTATTTGTTGGTGTTGTGGATTATTATGTATCACTATCACATCAAAGCAGAATATGGGTTCTTTTGAATGGTTGCATAAACTGATAATATAGAACAAGTTGGTAGTTGTGTAGTTAGTTATTGATTCCGAAAGGATTTGAAGGTATATTTAGTTGTTTTCCATGAAGTAGTCTGCTATTTTATTAAATATAGTGGAGATCATTCTCGCAGATTAAGAAACTTTAAAGCGAATTTGTGTTGTTAAGTTGTGTGTCTTCTGAAGAAGGTGAGCAGTAGTTGTTGTTTGATGATTTTTGTTTGTATTGATTAGATATTTCGGTTTGAAAGGAAAACAACGATTTGTTTGGGAGATTAAGTAATTCTAAGAAAAAAATTGAGCTTAATGTTTTCGTATGAATTTGTGAGGTTTGTTAAATGACTTATTGGGCTATATCCAACTTTGTAGACCTTCTCTGTAAAAGAAAATATCAATTTTAATGTTTCAAAAGGGGAAACTTTTTTGGAGTATCAATTTTTGACCCTCTCTGTAAAAGAAAATATCAATTTTAATGTTTCCGAAAAGACCTTACACTTTTTTATTGGTTGTTAGCGTTTTAAGGTTGTTCTTAGTACTTTTTTGTGGGAGTAGATTTGCTTTTGACATGAATAATGGAGAGTATTATTTGAAAGCGTAGTTGGAGTTATCTGCTGAATATTATTTTAATATTAGGTGACTTTCGAGCAGATTATGCAAAGCGAGGTGTAGTATGTTTTGAAAGTGTTTATAAGAGAGATTACTAAAAGCGTTCATAGGACATAGCCTTTTGTTATTATCTGCAAGTCTGAAAAAACGTGTAAAAACCTGTGAATTCTTTCCTTTTATTGCGAGCTTACTAACTCCCAACAATATAATCCGGTTGAAAGGCTTTTTTTTCCCTACAAGGGTCCTTTTTTATTATGTTTTGTTTTTTAATTTTTTTTGTAGACATGGATACTAGTTGGATTGATTTACGAAAAGGGACTGCCGGTTATTATAATGGTTGCATGAAATTTTTAGAGGTTGCTAAGGAGACTCTTTTAGAGGGAATGACTCGATGCCCATGTAATAAATGCAAGTTGAATAACTCATATCCCTTAGAAGAGGTAGGAGGACACATTTTATTTTACGGTTTTTATAAGAACTATAGACAATGGGTTTTCCATTGTAAAGATCAAGAGAGTAATACCATAGAGATCCCTAGTGATCAAGCAAAGGTAGTAGGTCGAGATGATATTGATGGGTTATTAGGAGCAGCTTTCAGGGTTGACAATACTGCACAACCCACCAACGAATCCCAAGACCCATCATTAAGTGAAGCAAATTTTGAAGATGAAGATCTGTATAACATGCATGAAGAATTAAATTTTGATCTTGAGGAAGATGATGAGTTTCCATCAACCAACACCAATGAAGAAGAGGCGAAATATAAACGACTAAGGGAAGCTTCTGATGAGGGTTTATACGAGGGGTGTACTACTTTCTCAAAATTGTCATTTCTACTGCACTTGTTTCACCTCAAGTGTATGTTTCATTGGTCAGCTGCGTCATTTAGTAAGTTGCTTGAGCTTCTATTAGACGCATTTCCTATTATTATGGAGTTTCCGTCATCGTATTATGAAGGCATGAAGATAATAAAGGATTTGGGATTGAGTTACGAGAAAATCCATGCATGTCCAAATGATTGTATTTTATATTGGGGTGAATTTGCAGAAAAAAGTGAGTGTCATATTTGTCACACATCAAGGTGGAGAAATGTGAACGGAAATGAGGGTGATACAAGTGAGAATGTTATAAAAACACGTAAGAAGGGCGTTCCAGCTAAAGTAATGCGGTATTTTCCTCTCATCCCTAGACTAAAGAGGCTTTACATGTCATCTAAAACAGCAAAGGACATGAGATGGCATTTTGACCGCAAGGATGAAAAGATCATAAGTCACCCGGCAGATGGTGAAGCTTGGAAAAAATTTGATCAAAGATATGAGGAATTTGCCAAAGACCCTCGTAGTGTAAGATAGGGTCTAGCAAGTGATGGTTTTAATCCATATCGTTTGATGAATACTAGTTACAGTACATGGCCAGTGATCCTAATTCCTTATAATTTGCCACCATGGCTTTGTATGAAGTCAACGTCATTCATTTTGTCTTTGATCATCCCTGGTAAGTCTGGTCCCTGTATGGATATTGATGTGTACTTGCAACCACTAATCCATGAGCTAAAATTGTTGTGGGAAGGTGTAGATGCCTTTGATGCTCATAGCGGAAAAAGTTTCAAAATGCGAGCAGCTTTGCACTCCACTATAAATGACTTTCCAGCATATGCTATGTTGTCGGGTTGGAGTACAAAAGGTTATAAAGCTTGCCCTTCTTGTGCCGATTCTGGTTGTGCGTATAGTTTTGGTGGTAAAATTGTCTACCCTGTAGCTCGAAAATGGTTACCAGCTGATCATCCTTATCGTTCTCAAGCCAACTTATTTGATGGGAAAGAGGAACATGGTTTTGCTCCGGTTCCTTTAAGCGGGACAGAAATTCTGAAGCAACAAGAAAGAGTTAAGTATGTTTATGGAAAGTCAAAAATTGTTCCTAAAAAATGAGGGAGACTAGACAATGATGAAATTGAAGAGATGATGATGGTCAAGATGATGTTGATAAGGTTCTATGGAAAAAGAAAAGTAAACTTTTTGAATTAGAATATTGGGAATATAATCCTCTTAGACATAATTTAGATGTTATGCACATTGAGAAGAATGTATGCGACAATTTCTTAGGAACTCTTTTAGATATGGAGAAGAGTAGAGATGATAAGAATGCTAGATTGGCCCTTCAAGCACGGAACATAAAATCTCATCTTTGGCCTCAATCTCATCCAAATCGTGTTAAGGACTATTTGCCCTCGGCTGCGTACACCATGTCTAAAGAAGAGAAAGAACGGTTTTTAAATGTCCTAGAAAATCTTAAAGTTCCTGATGGATATGGATCTAATTTGCAAAAGTGTGTGAATATGAAGTAGCGTAAACTTATTAATCTGAAAAGCCATGACAATCATGTCCTTATGCAGGATATCCTTCCTGTTGCTTTAAGGACATCGAATGCCACAAAAGTTATTGATTTGCTTGATAAATTGTCAGACTTTTTCAAGAAGATATGCTCAACTTCTATTGATAGAAATGAATTAGACACCATTCAGTCAAAGCTTGTGTTGACTCTTTGTAAGATGGAGAAAGAGTTTCTGCCAACATTTTTCACAATCATGGTGCATCTACTAATTCATTTAGTGGATGAGGTCAAACTCGGCGGACCTGTTCACTATAGGTGGATGTATCCCATTGAGAGGTCAATATCTCAAACTTTAATATTTTTTTAATAACTTTAAAATAAGAATACATCACAAAATACTTGTCTTATTCTTTCACGTTCACAATTTTGTTCAATATATTTCAAGGTACTTGGCCTTTTTGAAATCTCATGTAAGCAATAAAGCGCAACCAGAAGGATCTATAGCAGAAGGGTACCTTTTATGGGAGACGATTGCATTTTGTTCGAGATACTTAGAAAGTGTTGAGACCATATTCAACAGACCCAAGAGGAACGAAGATGGTGTTCTAGACATCAATAACTATTTATACCACTCAGGTGGTCGTGTAGTTGGGATGAAAGAAAATGTCCGTTTGGATGACAAAAGTTTAAAGCAAGCACATCGCTATGTTTTGCTTCATTCAGATGAGATGAAACCGGTGCTTGAGTAAGTAGCTTTATGGATTAATTTTTTTGACCATATTAATTATTACGATTTTAATAACTCAATTTTCTCAATCTCTAAAGTGCCTTCATACATCAAAAACGACAAGAGAATCAAGTCGGAGCAGGTCATGAAAATCAGTGGATAATCTATGAATTTTCTGATTGGTTGCAAAACCAGGTTGTATGCTTCTAAGTCTAGAGTTTCCTATTTTATTTTATATACCATTTGAGTTTAACTTAGTTTTTTCGAATTATAGGCAAATAACCTAAATGATAGCACAAAAGAAGGGAAATTGAGAAAAGCCTTGGCAGGTGGTTTAAGCAATCGCAGCAAAAGGATGAAAAGCGTTATTATTAATGGCTATAAATTTGACACCGTGGATCGTGAGAGATCTCGAAAGACACAAAATTCTGGCATTATGGTAGAAGCTGAAGGCCAAGAGTATTATGGAAAGCTTAAAGAAATATTAGAACTTGATTATTATGGTTCTTTCAAAGTTCTAATGTTCCGTTGTGATTGGGCTGCTATACGTAGGGGTTTCAAAACATACCCGAGCGGCAGAGTTCGTGTCAATTTCTCGAAGTTGATGCACACTGGTCAAAATCTGGAAGATGATCCATTCATTTTCTCTTCTCAAGCAAAACAAGTTTTTTACATTGAGGATGAGATACAAAAAGGATGGTTTCATGTTATTAAGACTAAGCCTAGGGACTTGTTTGATATACCCGACGATGATGATAATGATGATGAGTAGCTTCTAGGATAATAGTGTTTTGGGTGTATGGAATTCTTTATCAAAGTTTTTGTGTATTATTTTCTTTTGGATTTGAGTTATAAACTTCTATTCACGTGTTATATGAGATTTCATTTAGTTATACTCATTTCGGTTATAAGTCATATTTATATTGCATGTTGTATATGGCGTTTTTACATTAACAAAGCATAATAGATTAGGGTTGATAATTTAAATCTTCTACCATATTGCATATTATTTTGTTTCATAAAATTTTCACTGAATCAAATAATGAACAGGGCACTAGTATAATATTCTTTTAGAAGTGATTGCTAATAACCATAATCATTTTTCTTTCTCAGGAAATTGAGGTTGTTACCCTAGTGACCTACTGACCTGACAAGCTAAGCGACCGAGTGCAATTGCTGCTTGGTAATGAATCTGAACATTACTTCCTGACCACTATCAAAACTTTTTTGCATACTGTTGGTATTTGTGATCCTTGTTAGTCTTTTTATAGTTGTCAACACTGCTGCTTTGTGTCTGGTTTCGGTTATTTTTGTACCTTGAGCAATTTCTGAATGCTACCATATTGCTAGCCTCGTTTTGTGAATTGTGAGTACTTTATTACTCCTTTCAGTCCAACGAGACTATTTTGTGCTGCTTTGTGTCTGCTTTGTGCTGTTTGATTGGCTATTTTGTGCTTCTTTGTGTCTGCTTTGTGCTAGTGGTTGAACTATCAACCTGTAATTGAGGCGTTGATTATGGTTCTGTGCTGTCTGCAATGAGTGCCTTTTGTCCATGCTCTTCTGCTTTGCTGCCTGCTGCTGGTCTGTTTTAGGTTGGCATGTGTGCTGTTGTGGCATTTATTGCTGCGTTGTTTTGTTTCTTGGGTCTAGTTAAGGATAAATAGAAGAACAATAAATAATTCAAGTACTATCTTTTGTAGAGTGAATATCTGATGCAGTTGTTCAATTCAACCTCTAATTTGTGAAATATTTGTTGGTACTTCTAGTCTGCTGCTATCAACTATTAACAATGATACGAATAATTATCAATTTTATCAACCTCTAATCAGAAGCAAGCCAATAGCAGTGACGATAAGTGTAGAAGGAACTCCAAATTTAAGGTGTCTCCAAAAAGTGAGATTGTATCCCAAATAAGGAGCTTGTCTAGCTTGTTCAATTCACACACGATTAAGTTGGCTGCTGATCCTAACAGTGACAAGTTTCCAGCCACATTGCTCTCCCAAGCTAAGATAACCATGCTTTTCTCTCTTCTGATGCTGATATTGTTGCATTGTTGGTGCAGATGCTGCTACTTGTGCTCCTAGTAACAGAACTGTGAAACAATGCTGTTAGGAATAACTACATGCAGTAATAAAACCAGGTTTTTGAATCTGTGACCACAACCCCTTCAAAAATAAAAGTATAAAACCAATGAATTTCAAGGACAATAATGTATATGTAATCAAATCAAATGAAAACAGCGAGAATAGGAACATGCATGAGCCATAAGATTGGTTTTGAATGTTGTTTTTTGTTTATGTTTATATCAGATAAATTAACCTGAGACAGTTGAACTGCAATGGTAATCAATCTCCAACAACTTCCCAGGTAATTCCCAGAATCTAATGCCCAAATTCAGATTAGTTGGAGCCCAATTCAGCAAAAACCTACTGGATTTTTTTAATCTACCGAAAAAATTTGTAAAATAAATTGGAAATGCAATGCTTTAATCTGTTCAGGATAGAAGAAACAAATCAACCTTGAGTGAAACTCAATTCACAGATGACTAGGAATACATGCATCAGATTTTAATCTTTTATGTTCAGTTATTCACAGATCGAATTAGCAGTTTTATGCAGGTTTCTTATCAACAACCTGAAAGAGGCTCGGATTCTAAGTATTTGCATTTGCCTGTATTCCAGTTTACAGTATGATTCTCGGGTTTAATTTTTTTTTGAGATTCAGATGCCTTCCAGTTTACTTGCCTGTAATCCAGTTTATAGTATGTGCTGACTGTCATAGCTCATGAAAATTTGAAATCTGTTTGGTTTTTTTTACTGATTACGTTTGCAACTAATGAGTATGCCTGTTTGGTTTTGTTGTGTGACTTGTCTTGCAGTGCTATATAGATATGACTTATCGCAAGAGGGTTAGACCTGCTGAAATAGATGGTACACGTGGTCCAGCTACCGCACGTACCTCATCTTTGAGTGGAGATGCATCACTACCAACCAAGAAGCATGCTACTCAACCACAATTATCTCAGGTTCCTACTACCGTTGTCAAATTTGGACCATTTTCTCCACAAGGTACCGTAAAATCAGTGGTTGCGCGCACCTCCATGTTCGAGTACTTCAAAAAGTGCACTGCAAACCGATGACATACTTGGAGCTATATGGAAAAAGCCACCTACTGGATCAACATCAAGTTCACTTATGGAAGCAACTAGAGATTCAGTTCAACCCAAGATTTCATCCAAGACCTCACCCGAAGTTCCAACTAGTATCCCACCTTCTAACACAAGCAAATCACATAAATACCCTACATCAAAATCACAAACATATCCTGCTACTTCCTCTGGTCGTGTCCCACCTCATATCTCGCCTGCTAGTCATATATCACCTTATATGCCACCCAATATGATACCTATTATCCCACCTAGTCATATTAAAACATCTTCAAGAGTTTCTCAGACCAATCAACGGCAGAACAATAGTGAAGAACCAAAAGAGAACTGAACAAAATCGAAGTCCCTAAGGGTGAAGTCATATCCGGATTGGCCTGTAACTATAGATTTTGATGACAAGGAGGAGGTTTTGACCATTGGTAAGTCACTAGCAATATCCTTGATATTTATCCATTTTCACAACTATTATCTGACTTATCTCACTCTCTCATATTCAAACTGAGAATACGTTGTATTGCGATCCTTGCTATTTGTCCATTTTCACAACTGTTATCTGACTGAAAGTGTGTGCAGTACAGCAGTCCACACTTCTTTAGCATAGTCACAACTGATGAGTAATCACAGAGGCTGCAATTACTAGTCTCTTCCAGTATAGAGGCTGCAAGTACCAACTGCAATTTATCCATTTTCACAACTGCTGCATCTGCCTTAATCTTCATTCATGTGCATCAGTTCTGAACTGCATTAATCTTCGTTTGAAATCATTTTCCCTTATGTTATATTCTGCCCTTATGTTGCTGAATATACGTCTTGTTCTTGTAATCTTCTATATATACATATACACATACATAGTATATATGTTACTTATTCTTTTTTTTATGCAGATGCTAAGGGAAATGTTAAACTGGTGAGTGGTTCTATTCAAACAATCGACCTCTGGAGTAACAATGGCGTGCAGTACTATGTTGAATTCAATGACCTTTACCAACCGCTTAGGAAAGGTGGACAAATGTTGGTCAGATTCATTGGTAGTATTGTAAAGGTAGAGACCTACTGTCCACTTGGAGAAGGGGATTGGTCTGATATCGACAAAGATTCAAAAGCTAAGATGATAGAAGAAATAAGAGTAAGTTCAAGTCTTTATTCGCTTTTCTAGAAGTTTGTTTTATTTCTATAGCATAAACATTCTGATTTTGTAAATGCTTTTCTCGAAGGAACGCTTTGTTATTCCCGCTCATCCGGAATATAACAAACAAATCCTCAAGCGCGCCAATAAAAGTTGGAGGCAGTATAAACACTCTCTTAAGGTGAGATACTACAAACCAGATGAGAAAACACTTGCTGAGATGTGCGATATTGTGCCAAGACATGGAATTACCAGTACTCAATGGAGAAAGTTGGTTAAGTACTGGGCTTCGGATGAAGGGCAAGTAAGTACCATGAATTGATCTGCTTAAGTATATGTCCTGACAGTTGGTTGAGCTTAAGTGCTAGTTTTTTTCACTATTTTGGCTTACATGTTTATATTATCTATTGTAGTTGTTTAGTTAATGCTAGTTTGTTGCAGCTTATTGTAGTTTATATTATCCTAGGCATATTGATTGCCTTAGTCTTGATCCTCAAACCATTAGAAGTGCCATAAAAATTACAATCTTGCAAATCTGGCACCAGATTTACACAAAACTTCAAACAACTATTATTTACAAGCCAAAGGTAATATAGTAGCTTAATCAAGAGAAAACAAAAACAATTCAAATGTGGAATAAAAGATTATATGCTGGAGAACAGATTCGACATAATCAATAACAAACTACAACATCTGAAATCAAAATCCTAAAATTAAGAGTTCAAACAATCGTAAAAAAATACTCAAAATAACCAACTAACTAACACAATTAAGCCCTAGATTCATCAAAACAATATTAAAAAAGTTGCAAAATTAATTAAACATGGAAATCACGTTAGGAACAAGCGCTAGGGCACCTGATAATTTAATTCTTCGAATCTAAAACTCAGCAGATTCAAATATCTCTATCAAAAACTTTTATCAAAAAGTCCAAATTTACTGTGATACCCCGAGCCACTTAGTGAATTTCTCAAACTCTGTGTAGTCTGAATCTGAAATCATTGTCTTGTAGAACGATCTTCCCAATGCCTTGATGGCAGCAAGCTCCTCCTGCTCAAGATTAAGCAGCCAGCAAAATGGGAAAATCATATATTAAAAGCTTGCTTAGAAAACAGGATGTTTTTGTTGAACAATGCATGTATAAATGTTGAAACATTTAACAACTTTGAAAGATACCTGAAAGTTTGAAAAATAGTGGACTATCGCAAGAAAATTTAAGGCTTGTTCGGTATCCTTGCCAAATTTCATAATTTGGTTTATAAATTTTAAGTGATTTGATAAGGGTGGGATACTGAATTTAAAATCAGTCATAATTACACTAAGCATGTTTGTTTTGAAATCCAACAAGTATACTGCTTGTGTATTCTTGTTTTTAGTTTTCTCTGGGCATGTTGAAAACTTGGTTGCTTGTGCTACTCTTATTTTGAAAGTACTTGGTAAACTGAACTTTTGAGTGGTTTATTAAGTATACATGTTATATTGTCAGTTGTCAATGTCCTTGAAGCCATTCTCTTTTTATGTTAATGGAGCTTCTCTTAAAATTGCTTCTTTCAATCATTGATACTTAAACTCTTTCGCTGTGAGTTACTTACCATGAGATAAGTAGCTGAATCTGATTTTTGCAATTGTACACATTAATGAAGGAAGATTCTGTCACATTAAGGTAGAAATTTTCTGTTTGTACTGAGTGAGTCATGAAGCTTCTACGACATACTAGAAATGAAATGATAGATTAATGAGTCATCATAACATTATTTTGCCTGAGAAACTGCATTAATCATGTATTCCTTGGTAAAATATCTCTTTGGCTGTAAATGTACTTAATGACTTTTGGAAATATTATTTTGACAACGCATGGAAATTAATCATGTATTGCTTGGTAAAACATAACCTTGTTTAAATGGAAAGATTTATTTCCAACTTTGTTTACTGGTTACTATTCGGGAGTTCGATTAAGAGAGAACATATTCTGTAGCACCATTGCCTCCAAACCTGACTACGTCTGTTTTTTTATTCTGTATTTGTATGCAGTGGGGCTAACTGTTTTCTCTTTTCACTTAGTTTGCGTCTTTTACTTTTTATGTATTTTTTACAGTAGCCAAATTAGCTATTCAAATACATATACATAATCATATACAGAGATTACAGTAGACTTAGCGAACCAAAAGCAACTAACTAAAGGCTATAACTTAAGAGGAAATCTCGATCATTCCCATACCCAGAATTTTACAGATACTCGATCATCAAACTAAAGGCATACCAAGTAAATCTTAAAACTATAACATCAACAGCTTGCCAGAGATTAATCATTAAAAACTCAAGATCAATCAGACTAAGAAATGACTATAACAAAATAACTACAGTGTAAATAAACATGGATGCAAACCTAATCAAACACTATATCATACTGTACAGAGTGAGAAGATTTCAATGGTAACAGAATAAATTTGAAACCCAACAAACTACAAGCACTACAGATCCTTGAACTTGATTATTTCTTAATATATCTCTTTGAATATGACTGCAGAAAGCATCAGAATGTGGAAAGGCTGCCCGGGCATCTCAAAATCAATTTCATAGATCGGGTTCTGACACTTATGCGAACCAGCAAGCTGATTATGTATGAATGGACTTATATGCTTTTGCTTCTCACAGATTTTGTGTTGATTAAATATATGCATCACATCTTTTCAGATTTTCTTTAATACTTTTTACATTGCTATTCATATATAGGAAGATGAGCATGGAAAAAAAATGAGCTTATTAACCCTTTGGGTAAAGTCTCATCGCGGCAAGGACGGGACCTTTCTTCCAGGCACAGTCACTGAAGATTTTGTGGTATAAACATTCAAATTTAACAGATTAATTAAGCTACTTTTGTTATAAAAAAGCTAGGTGATTGATAAACCAATATGGGTCTGCTTCTTAATTTGTTTATACTATTATCCTAAATTGTTGTATAGGATGATGCAAAGGCTAAGATGGAAACGTTGAGGACTGTAGATCCTTCTAAATCTGAACAAGAACTTGAAAATGCAGCTTTTGAGGACACTATGCAAGGTGGAAAGATTCCCAAACGCCCTGTAGGGTACGGACTTGGAGTTCGAAAGAGCGACGTTTATGGGGTGCATGGTGTGCTAAGGAAGAAAGGGTATGGGAAAGTTCGAGAGAGGACCGTGGTGATGGAAAGTGTGAAAGAAGAAGTGTCAGCTCTCAGCAAGAAAAATGAAAAGCTTGAGAAGGAAAATGAAAAGCTGCAAGCCCAAATGAAAGAGAATAATTTTCTGCTTACAACTTTTATTGGACAGTTTTCTCAACTCGTAGGTCAAGTTCGTACAGGAAATGCTTCTACAGAAGCTCTAAGTTTAGCACAGCAAGTCTTGGGCATGGCACACCAAAGGGTATATATTCTAATCTCTTATCATTTGAACTCTTTTTACATGTTATATGTTGCTTGGCAAGACAATTATTTGGATCCTCTACAGTAGGTCCCTGCATTCATTTACAAACATGCACAAAATTTGTCCGGCATCATAAAGATATATTTTTATTTGTATCCAGAGTACATTCAGTCACAAGAAAGTTTACTGCGTTGTTCTGAATGATACCTTTAAAACAAACTAATAGTACACACACAGCACCTTGTTGTTGTTGTGTAGGCCAGTTGTTGTCTCGACGCCTTGTGCATATATGTTCCTGCTGTGCAGGCTGCCAGGCTTACTGCAGGTCTGCAGTTCTGCCTGTAGTGCAGTTGTTGCATTGTGTCTGCTTATCTGCTGCATTGTATCTTTGTTGTTGCTGTGCTCTACTGCTGCAGTGCTGCTTGCTTTGCTGACTGCTTAATCCGCAGTGCTGATTGCTCTAGTGTTTATTGCTTGCTCTGCTGACTGTTGCGTGTGTGAGGGGGTCGAAAAAGCACGAGGCTAATGCGTGACCTCGTCCCTCGTGGGTGTGACGATTCTTTTTATTCAATCAAGTGTAATTGGATTTCCTGTGAGTTTACACCCAATTGACTAGTAATATAGGAGTCGCCATTCAGTTTTTAACGACAATGAGAAAAACTGACAAAACCCGGTTATCGTGACATAAAGGGAGTGCAATTATGTTTGACCACGACGGCCGTAGGTTCCCTTGTGATCCCTGGTGTGGGGATCTCTCAACATACACCCGCAAGGTAGAGATTAAGGGTTCGGGGGACTGTAACTACCGAGAGGAGTACTCGCTCGTCGATAACTCCAGAGGCAGGATATCCTTACTAGCTCAGCATAAATAATTGAAGGGACATGCGTTAACTATTAAACTAATCTGAGTTGATTTTAGCAATATGCAACATATAATACTAGATTGATCGCGATTATCTGATTTAAATAGCATTAAGGGACCTAGCATGATAATCCAATTTCCCAAAAATATTATATTTGTTAGGCATGATAGAACAATCAGATTTAGTTAGTTTAACAGTTCATAAAAAGGGCGAGGAAAGCAATTAAATCATCGAAAAGGGACACATTACGACGCACCCTTGAGAGGTGCGTCACGGTTCTCAGAAAACTAACCACTTTGACTTTGCTATTTCTCCTTTTTATTTAACGAATCTCAAATTATGGGACAGGATACGTTCTGTTCGATTTATGGATCAATTGCGACAGAACGCGTGAACAATTTCGCAGCGTGAGGCTTATGCTAAGGGTTGGAGTCAATATTCAGAATATGAATTGTGTGTTGTTGTTCCCTTCATGTCGGTTTTAGAGGTGTATTTATAGGAAAGAGTGGAGTAGAAAGATAGATTTTCAGGAATTTGAATACGAAACGGATTAGGAAAAGAATCCGTCCCAGGTATTTTCGGCGCCCAGCTCTGGGCGTCAAAGATTTCGGCGCCCAGGGCTGGGCGTTGAAAATAAGGTATGGCAGAATTCTTTGTCATATTGGACTCTAGAGTACGGAGTTCATTAAGAGACTTAATCTGAGTTATTTGGTGCGTATCAATTTACGACGGAATGCGTCTGGGCCCTTTACGAACTCTAGGTTCGTTATGAGTTTAATTAATACGTTAACTCTTTTATCGAACTGCGATAGGAATAGAATTCCTTTTACAATTTTTATCTCTTTTAGGATTTATGTTGGAGTGCAACACCTAATTCTGTCAGGTTTCTATCTTTTTATTCTTACTACTTTTAGCAACTACCCTTTACGGCAGTTACCATTTTTAGCAGGTTTCCATAAATAGCAGGTTTCGGGTGAAATGAGAAGGGGAATTGAGATTCATTATTTTATAGGAGATGCGTTGTCAAGTGGAGATTTATGTTCTCATCATCGAACCTTCCCTTTCGGGAATGGGGACAATAGTAGGTGTCTACAGTTAGCCCCCACTTTGACTGAGTCTTGGAGTAAGACGATGGTGAAAGTATTAGACGGAGTGCGTCACACAAGTCATGGTGACCTGCTTTTGCGAGGGTCTCACGAGCCCCCGAGTGATAACATTTGACTTAAGGGTCATCACTTGAAGTGTCGACATATCCCTCACGTGTCATTGGGATTTGTCAACTGATAGTATAGAAACTCCCTCACTTTGTCACTGGAAGTATCTAAAGATGCGTAGAAACTCCCTCACTTTGTCATTGGGAGTAGCTACAAATGTTTTCGAAATCAAAGATATAAAGTGTAATTGGGCCTGGCCAAGCCCAATCACGAGGTAAAAATGTTTTTAAAGATTCTCATTTTCAGGGTTAGCTAAACGAGAAAACCCCCTTGTTTTTATAGGACGTAAAACGAAGAAAAATCCAGCACATCGTTCTTTTTTTTGGAAAAACGGAAAACCAATCTTTTAAATTTTGGAAAAAAGGGAAACTACTCACATCGTTTTTCTGGAAAAAACGGAAAACCAAAAGCTACTCACATCGTTCTTTTTTCGGAAAAACGGAAAACCAAAAAGCTACTCACATCGTTCTTTTTTCGGAAAAACGGAAAACCAAAAAGCTACTCACATCGTTTTTGGGAAAAACGGAAAACCAAAAAAAGTTATCGCTGCAGCGACTAAGGACCTGCGCGGTTAGTGACGCAGACCCCGCCGGCTAAAGATGGCGAGCCTGTCTGCTAAGGGTGGACACCCCGTCCAATAGAAGTGGACGTATCTGTTTTTGAAATTTGAAAATAAGGACCTACGCGGTTTGTGACGTAGACCCCGCCGGCTGAAGATGGCGAACCTGTCCGCTAAGGGTGGACACCCCGTCCGATAGAAGTGGACGAATCTGTTTTGAAATTTGTTTTGTGTTTATTTTTTGAAAATAAGACCTACGTGGTTTGCGCCGTAGACCCCGCCGGCTGAAGATGGCGAGCCTGTTTCATTTTGTTTTTTGAAGATTCTATTTTTCGAAAACTGAGGATCTGCGCGGCTAGTGACGCAGACCCCGCCCGCTGAAGGTGGGCGAGCCCTGTCCGCTGAGGGTGGACGTCCCTGAATTCGTTTTTTTGATTTGGAACTCGCATGGTTCGGTCTTGCCTTGATTGAGGTGGACAAGTCCCTATTTCATTTTTTTTTCTTGTGATTTCTCTTGGGAATTTCTTTTTATTCATTCTTGTAGGAGCGAATTCTTTCGAGGGATGCTCGGATTTAGGTTCAACCTGAATGTGGGTCGACAACGTGCTTAGACGGACCATTGTTTTGTGGTCATCTTCTTTCGTGGTTTTGAGCTAGTCTTTTCGGCTCAATTTTGCCACTACCTGGGTCCTTGATTAGGGGACTATGTATAAGTATCAACGGCGACCTTTGTCTTGAGGTCGTAAACTGGTTTTATTTTTTTGAGACATCCAAACACGGGACTTCGTACAACGTAGTCTGGGAATATTGTTTTAACTTTGCATAATATATATTTTCTTTCGAGCCCCCAAGCATTCTTGCTTGATGGTCATTTCTTGTCAAAGAGATTCCTTAGGGGTACGCATTTTGTGATGTCCTTGATCGTGTTTGGGATTGTACTCGTAAGTGCGAGCGATCTTTGTAGTGGTGTGCTACTCTTAACAAAGCCGTGAGGTGCGACTTTCAGTAAAGAAATCGGCAATTTTCAAGTCGAATGAATATGGCAGGGCCAAATAGAAGTTAGGGCCTTTTTGAGCTTGGGTTCATTTTCGGCGCCCAGGCCTGGGCATTGAAATAATTCACGCCCAGGTGGGGCGTTGAAAGTGTTGTTTGGGCTGGTCTTTTGATGACACAGTTGGCATCTTGTTCATTCGTTTATTTCACTTGGAAGTTCTATGTATTCTCTTTTCTTTTATTTTTTCTTTGTTTTTAGAACGTGATGATTTTCTTGAGAAGCCATAGCCAATTGGTGGACTACGGTGCTTGTCGCTTTGGGGCGATTATTTTAAGGAACTGTTGCTCTTAAGGCGTACAGTTATTGTGATAGTTGGGCGAGTCTATATGGCCCGAGGAACATACCTTGAGGCGTACGACTTTGACCGCTCTTGTTGTTGTATATTTTTCTTTTTGAACGCGTTCGTGAATGTTCGATACTTAGAATGACGATATGTATGTGTGAACGAGCGTTCATAGAATGGCCGTTGTGTGCGGTCCATTAATCAGTTTGCTTGAATCATTTTTTTTTGAGAAATGACTGATTTTGAATAGTTTGTTTAGAAGCTTGATAGGGTTCAGGCCCATTCATGAAGTGGGCTGAAACATCGTACCCTTTCGATTGTTCAAACATTTTCTTCGAGATTTTTTTATTTTGCTATGGTTGTTTCGTAGCTTGGAGCCCCCAAGTATGCATGTTGGGATGCTTCCTTTTGGCGTACGATTTTCGTAGGTTCTTTCGAGAAAGATGCCTTGGGGTTTCGCTCGTGTAGGTGCGAGCTATCCCTTCCGTGGTAGGTAATGTTTGCTACTTTCAATTCATAATGTAGAAGTCGTGTGGCTTGCATTTTGAATCTGGGCGATAAGTAGTCTTTGCCTCTTTTACACATGTTCTTGGTTGTGCCCGCATTAGCGCAATATGCCTTACTCTCCCTTTTTTAGACTTGTACTGTGGGATGGTTAAACTTTATGGTGCGACGTAGGCTGGTGTGGCCTAACAACATGTATTAGAACATTTCTCCAGGTGTTGGGATATCATTATTATTTTTTGCATTGGAGTATTTCGTCATGCCTCGTTCAGGTGTTCGAACAAATGTAGCACCTTCCGCGTGGGTTTGCACGACTAATTACTTCGTTCGATGCGAGGATTCATAGGTGTTTTTTTCTTATTTTTATATCTGGGCAAAACTTGGCTAGCAGAAAGATTCAGCGCCCAGGCTGGGGCGTTAAAGATATAGGCGCCCAGCTCTGGGCGTTGAAAATGATTTCTGGGTATATTTTGACAGTTCTTATCCATGCATTTTTTTTCTTTCGCTTTTGCTTTGGAACGAGGTAGACTGTGTAACAGGCGCTTGTAGGGCGAGTGTTATGTGCAGTAGTTTGATCTGAGTTTTGCTGACTCGCGATTTTCAGTTACCCTTGTTAGTGGGGTGACTTTATATATTCTAAGTAGTGCTTTAGAATTTGGGAGGGGTTGTAGCCATTCTAAGGATCGTTTTACACGATTAAAGCTTAGGATTGTGCCCCTATGACGTGTGTATAGCATTAGGTTCGAGAATTTGCGATAAAATCGTCATTTCGAGCATTTTTAGAGTGTTTTCCTCAAGCCCCCAATTGTAGCTACGGGATTGGCTTGGTGCTATAATGCTTTGCCTACGTCTTTATTCATTCATGGTGACATGGATCATGAATAGTTAGAACCAGACTCGTTTAGTGCGAGGTACGTTCGAGTAGTGACCTGCTACTTCTCTTGCAAATGTCGTATTATGCGACATCGCCATGATCAAGGTAGTAACATGTGGAAGTGTGCCTTGACCAAAAGTTAGGTGCCTTTCTTTACCCATAATCATATTTAGAAATCTTTTTGACTCACTTGCAACATCGGGATAAACGCATACTTAGATTAAACCAACGACTCTTTATTATGTTCGAAGAAGTCTTTGAAAATTATTTGGAAATTATTTAAAATCCGAATCCTACTGTGTACAGTCCGAGGAGTAAGTTGACTTATAAAAGGGTTCGTACAGGATTACATGAGTGAATCAAAATACTGTTACGATTTTTGGAATGCTGTCTAAGGATTTGCTGGAAGCCAAGGTGCAGGCGTCAAGGTATACTTGTGCCCGTTTGGCATATACTTTAGGCTTTTAGGGCCATCTTTTCCAGAATTGCGGGAATATAAACCGTTTTCAAATTGACTTAGATTTACTTGGTGTATGTCTGCACAAAAGGTCAAGGTATACTTAGTTCTTTCCCTAGCTCTTTCATTTCAATTTTTAGCCCCCAGTTGCTGTTATGTCTTCCCATTAATGATGCTTTCAGATTTCGAATTTAGATGCCCGTATCACATGTCTAAGTAGGGTGAGCCTCGGTTAAGTGCCAAGTCCTATTGACAATGTCTTATTTTTTTTAAAGGGGATTAACAAGCATTTGAATTACCATGAACTGGTGCCCTGAGTTCGAAAGAACGATGGGGTGATACCGTAGAACAATCCTCTTTATTGCAAGCTTACTGCCTTTACTACTTGTCGGCGACTATGACTGTGTCTAGGGGTGAAAGAAGGTCTTTAAGCGAAGGACTATGTCTAGTGGTGAAAGAAGGTCTTTAAGTGAGTTAGTTCGCCTTAGGGAGGGTCAAGTCGAGTACTTTAGAGGTCATGGACGCTTGCGCTAGCCCCCATTCAATTGAGGCAAAGCGATCTTTTGAGTCTTGGCTAAGTGCCTAGGAGTGTGAGTGCTTCTTCTGGCAAGGGTACGTGCCCTTATTATTTTTCAATGTGTGCTCGTTTTGGCATCTTGATGACTTGGATTCTTCCTTTGACTTAAGTTTTTCTTTCGACTTGGATTGCAAGTAATTAAATTTCAATAAGGGACTTCTATTTTTCTTCTTGTTTTTCTATAGGCTTTAATATTGGTTGGACCGAATCATGGATTGCCTACGTATCCACCTTAAATAGATTTAATTTGGAATCAGGTCTTGCGTAGTTCTTAGCCTAGAAAATGGTTTCTTAGAATGCCGAATTCGATAAGTATGTTCTGAGATGGAAACATATTATTTGAAACGGTAGAATAAGTGAGGTTTATTATTATTCTAATCTGCTGCTTTGCCGTAAGCCAAAAATTTGTTTATATATTTTTTTGAGTACATGTATTTTTTGGTGGTACGTATGTCTGAATACGTGTTGTACCCCCCAAGTGTTCGTTATTGTTCCCTGTATGTGGGGATAAAATGACAAGCACTTCTGGACAAATTTTAGCAAGCAGAGAGATTCAGCGCCCCGGCTGGGGCGCTAAAGATTTCGGCGCCCAGCTGTGGGCGCTGAAAATGACTTCTAGGCGGATCTTTTTTGGTGTTCTAGATGCTTCTTTTCCTTTTTAGACTAACTTTAGAGGCTCTTTGCAAAGTTTGCTTTTGTATTATTTACATTTTTTGTACTTTTCATTTGTCTTTTTTTTTTAATTTATATTCGTGACTCAAGACGGTTTGAAAGATGGGTTGAATGAGATAGGATAATTTGTATAGGTATTGGTCAAGCATGAGGATTATATTTGCTAGGGCTCACAATTTGCAGCCTCGAACTAGTGTCATGAGTTTACATCAACCAAGGCCAATGAGTAGCATGGGGACGGCTCAAGGGAATATCAACAGGATGCATTCGAACAAGTTATATGGTCATTATGCTAACGGTGGTGTAATAATGGGTTTGGGCTTTGGAAATAACGGGTATGACGCACGTGTCAATGGCCGTACGTGGTTTGCGGTTGACGACAAGTTCAAGAACAAGAGTCGAGGTAATGGTTTCTTGGGTTATGGAAATGAGAACATGGATGGGTTAAATGAGCTGAACACGGACCCCAGAGCGAAGGCGTCTAAGAGCATAAGGATTGGAAAGGGTAGATATCGTAGAATCTTATGATTTGGATTGGTTGACTCGATTCTTTTCCTTCGTTTACTTGGGTAAATGTTGCACTTTGGGAGGTACGGGATAAGTATTCCATGGCTCGCTCTTTTCGCTCTCCCTTTTCTCTTTCTCTTTTTTCTTTTTGCTTGGGATTTCTCCCCAACATAAATCCTTCAAATTTTTTTTATTTGGGCTAAAAGGTAGATGGTTGTGGCCTTTGAGTCACGAGGCGAGACTGAGTGAGCCTCGTTTGGTAGGCCTATAGTGGACCTTTAATTTTAGCGGGCCTAGGGGGGATCTTTAGCTTTAGTAGGCCTAGGGTGGACTTTTAAATTGTCTTACTTTGCAAGCGTATTTAGTCGTTTCTTAAAATGTGCAAATAGCATAGATTCAAAATGTTGTTTTTACCTTATTGAAATTTAACGAAAGAATTACATCCAAAATAATTTTTTGCTTCTTTTCAGATTCCAGTTTCTGGGATTTAATTGGAAGTTGTGATTTAGACTCAAACTTTCATTAATCTTTCTGATTATAACCCGTGTATGAATACAAGGAGGTGGCCTAGAATCAAAATGATGACATGGCGTAAGCCTATAATACTTGACCAGGCGACTCTCGGACTTAGGCTAATTGGACCATAACTTTTGTTGGTCGACACTTTAGATTTTAACCCTTGGGTGTTCATTTGTCATGCGCCATTTTGCCTAATGTTGGCAAGGTAGTTAATTGGGGAGATCGAATTTTTTGCAAGACTAGAATCATTAGTGCGGCTTCTCTCTTAGTGTGTATTGCTTTACCCCAATGGTAGTCTTATGGCATGCCGATTTGGGTATTTTCATAGTTCGTCATGTTGCATTCATGGAAAATCTTTTAGTCCGTACTTAGGAGCACTTCAAGGAGCGAGTGGCTCGAGAGGACTATGATAGTCGTGACCCAATGTGATCATAAGCCTTGAGGCCATTAATTTTTTTTCCAATGGTATTGATACCTTAGGTTCACTTTGGGAGTTGTGCGACTATGGGGGAATGATTTTCAGAATGTGACTGTTTCCATTTTGCAAATACTATAATATATTCTTTTTATTGGTGAGAGAGAGTATTGAGGCCGTAGACTCTTAGCAAGGGATGACAATTACATATGGGTGCTTATTGATTTAAATGTTAGGAAAGGAGACTCAATATGGTTTAACCTTTTAACTTGCAGAATGACACCAAGCATTAGGACCCATTCTATGGATAAGACAACTAAAACTTGGCATAGCCTAGTCTAGACTCGGATTTATTTTTTTTATTTGAACGTTATTTTTATTGAAGACTTTATTCGAACATCATTTTTTGAATTCTTTGCCCATGTGACATTCAAAGTTTTTTTTTATTAAATTAGCATGCTCGGTTTTGGTGCCGAACATTGTCGTCATAGGAGGCCTAACAACGACACAAAGAGTTATTTATTTTTTATGAGTCGCTTTTTAGAATCGAGTGCTTTTCTTACGCCTTCGTAGCAATTCTTTTTACGAACGTTTTTTTGTGCTACGTATTTTCCTTTTGCGCGGGCACCGAGGCTGCTGCGCCTGACCAGAAGGCCAACCAGCAACTTCAATGCCCAGCAGTGGGCGTGAGAAATTCTGGCGCCCAGCCAGGGGCGTTGAAAATGCGTCCTTGGCTGGTTCTCGTTTTCTGTTTGCGTCTAATTTTGTTTATGCGACTTCGATTTTGCGTGTTTGCCTAATAACGTCCTTTACGCGTTGTGCAGCGTTTGTGGGACTCGTTATAGGCCATCCCGAGCGTCGCTTATTTTTGTGGCGATCATTCGGGTTTGCGGAACACGTATTTCGGTATAACTCTTTGGCAAATTAGTCTATGAATGTTTGGGCAAGTTTTAAGGTCGTTGATTTTTCTAGGATAGTTTGTCACACACAATCATATATTTCGCTACACATAACTAACATTCCATCATGCGGCAATAATAATATGTCATGTAGTTTATGATAGGCTTCTATGGGTAGTTATTTGCGCCTGGCTTGGTACCGCTTCTATCGTAGGTCCAACACATGCCCCGGTCGAGGTAGTGTCTTCAGCAGAGGAATTTCGCTCAAGAGGCCAACCTGCAAGTGCAAGCCAAGGGGGCATGCAGGCGAGAGGGACCTAATGAGCGAGCGATTGGGTTCGGGATAGGTGTACTACCTGCACAAGCACCGAGTAGGCAACATGCGCGGCGTATGCACCCCCCTATTGGCGAAAAAAGGTATCCTTAGTCCCAACTCCCGAGGAAGCCGAGATTCGTTATGCGGTTCTGCCCGTTCACATTAATATACTGATTTTCAGGTCGTCCCAACTTGATGGGGAAATAAACGCGGGGTAGGATCGTTTCACCCTTCTGCTATTTTGATTACCTACAAGCACGAGTATTTCCTTCACTATCCCCAGTGGAGTCGCCACTGTGAGGGGGTCGAAAAAGCACGAGACTAATGCGTGACCTCGTCCCTCGTGGGTGTGACGATTCTTTTTATTCAATCAAGTGTAATTGGATTTCCTGTGAGTTTACACCCAATTGAATAGTAATATAGGAGTCGCCATTCAGTTTTTAACGACAATGAGAAAAACTGACAAAACCCGGTTATCGTGACATAAAGGGAGTGCAATTATGTTTGACCACGACGGCCGTAGGTTCCCTTGTGATCCCTGGTGTGGGGATCTCTCAACATACACCCGCAAGGTAGAGATTGAGGGTTCGGGGGACTGTAACTACCGAGAGGAGTACTCGCTCGTTGATAACTCCAGAGGCAGGATATCCTTACTAGCTCAGCATAAATAATTGAAGGGACATGCGTTAACTATTAAACTAATCTGAGTTGATTTTAGCAATATGCAACAAATAATACTAGATCGATCGCGATTATCTGATTTAAATAGCATTAAGGGACCTAGCATGATAATCCAATTTCCCAAAAATATTATATTTGTTAGGCGTGATAGAACAATCAGATTTAGTTAGTTTAACAGTTCATAAAAAGGGCGAGGAAAGCAATTAAATCATCGAAAAGGGACACATTACGACGCACCCTTGAGAGGTGCGTCACGGTTCTCAGAAAACTAACCACTTTGACTTTGCTATTTCTCCTTTTTATTTAACGAATCTCAAATTATGGGACAGGATACGTTCTGTTCGATTTATGGATCGATTGCGACAGAACGCGTGAACAATTTCGCAGCGTGAGGCTTAGGCTAAGGGTTGGAGTCAATACTCAGAATATGAATTGTGTGTTGTTGTTCCCTTCACGTCGGTTTTAGGGGTCTATTTATAGGAAAGAGTGGCGTAGAAAGATAGATTTTCAGGAATTTGAATACGAAACGGATTAGGAAAAGAATCCGTCCCAGGTATTTTCGGCGCCCAGCTCTGGGCGTCAAAGATTTAGGCGCCCAGGGCTGGGCGTTGAAAATAGGGTCTGGCAGAATTCTTTGTCAGATTGGACTCTAGAGTACAGAGTTCATTAAGAGACTTAATCCGAGTTATTTGGTGCGTATCAATTTACGACGGAATGCGTCTGGGCCCTTTACGAACTCTAGGTTCGTTATGAGTTTAATTAATACGTTAACTCTTTTATCGAACTGCGATAGGAATAGAATTCCTTTTACAATTTCAATCTCTTTTAGGATTTATGTTGCAGTGCAACACCTAATTCTGACAGATTTCTATCTTTTTATTCTTACTACTTTTAGCAACTACCCTTTACGACAGTTACCATTTTAAGCAGGTTTCCATAAATAGCAGGTTTCGGGTGAAATGACAAAGGGGAATTGAGATTCGTTATTTTATAGGAGATGCGTTGTCAAGTGGAGATTTATGTTCTCATCATCGAACCTTCCCTTTCGGGAATGGGGACAAAAGTAGGTGTCTACAGCGTGCTCTATTGCTGTGTTCTGCTGCGTGCTCTCCTGCTGTACTCTGTTGTGTCCACCGCAGTTTAACTGCCTTTTGTGTTGTTTGGCTATTGTTTTTCATTTGCTTATGTGTAATAAAAACACGGAGTATGTCTTATTACCAAATAAATAAATAAATAATATGTTTATATATAGTTAATAATTGCGCTGTAACTTTATTAGGGGCGGAGGGGCCTCATATGAGCTTTGGTATATTTTGTTTTTACTTATTATTATTCTTTATTTTGTTTAGAAGGTTGTCCAACGTGATAAAGGAGCAACAAAAGAATAAACCAGCCTGATACACTTGAGCTTCATATTAGCTACTACAAACAATCGCATGTAGTAGCTAGCTAGTTATTTTAGTCTTTATTATCTACTATGAACCATCGTCTACGAACAATCCTAGTTAGTTATTTTAGGCTTCTTTTTTCCTTTTAATTACCATGAATTTTAGTTTTTCTAGACTTAATTAGTAATATCAATGTACTATGGATTTGTAACGTACTTATTTATACATTTTAGTATGGATTTTAATATTAACTACGTACTTAATTACCTTATTATATTCATGATTAATAAAATTGTTTATTTGCCAAAAAAATATGTTACGTACATTGTTCGATGAATTAAATATATATATGTACAGGTGAAAAAAGCTTACAAAAAAAATTGTGGACACGTTATCGTTTTACATTATTTATGTTTTAAATTTCCCGCCATAACTCTTTGTGATGTCGCGGAAAAGAGTCAAGAACAATGTGGATGACAAATGATGTCTAGAATAAGGACCCAAAAGGGCGTCGACAAATTTTTTCAATCCAGGTTTAATTTTATGTTTCTCGGCGCCTAAAAAACCATTACAACGATTTAAGGCGTCGAGAATCACGACGCACCTCCCATTTTCAGGACATCTAAAGGCGTCGCCATTGTCGACGCTGCACTACACAGAAGACGTTGTAAGGCGTCGAGAATCACGATGCACCTCCCATTTTCTGGACATCTAAAGGCGTCGCCATTATCGACGCTGCACTACACAGAAGACGTTGTAAGGCGTAGCAATTCTGGACGCCTTATTCATGACCTGGACAGCGGAGAGCGTCCCCGTTCTTGACGCCATAAGGCGTCGCGAATTCTCGACTAACGATTCCTCGACGCGGATGGCAAGCGTCGAGGCCTTTTATCTCGACGCCTTTAGGCGTCGCTAATCAGATCAAAAGGCGTCGCCATAACACGGAAATTCTAGTAGTGGTTAACAAAAATGAAAACTGGAAAAGGCCTCCACCAATGAGCGACAAACCCAGACCACAGTCGAAGTACTGTGCATTCCATGACGACTGTGGGCACTATACGGAAGAGTGCAGAGATTTGAAAGATAACATCGAAGATATGATCGGGAGAGGCTACCTGACAAAATATAAAGCCCGGCAGGGCAACATCAACCAACAGAATAGCAGCCGGCAGAGCAATAACACAAACAACAGATTACCAGCCACCCAAACACCACTCAGAATAGAACAAAAAGCACCAGAAACCAGCCGCAGCGGAGAGGCTAGAAATAATGGCCAAAAAGGGCCGACGGTATGGGTCATATCCGGCGGACCATGCCATGGAGGAACAATCAGTGGAGCAGGTAGAAGCCTGGGCGAGCACCGCCACCTGATAAACTATCATGGCGCCAGAAAATGGCCATCACCCCCAGTCATGCCGAACATCTCGTTCACCCCTGCCGACTGCCGCGGAATCATATACCCCCACGACGACCCACTGGTTTTGGGCCTCGAAATAGCGAACTTTCCAGTAAAAAGAATACTGGTGGATGGAGGGAGTTCAGCGAACATTATCTTCTGGGAAGCCTTCATTCAGCTAAAGATAGACGAAAAGGAGCTCACGAGAGTCAACTATCCGGTGATAGGATTCTCCGGAGCCACTGTCTTTCCGGAAGGTAGCATCAGGCTACCGGTACATATCGGAGAAGGGAGAACCGCAAGGGACCTAATGGTAGACTTCTTGGTAATCAAAGTGCCAGCTGCATACAACGTCATCGTGGGTCGGCCATTCATCCACGACGCACAGGCAGTAGTATCGACATACCATCTAACCATGATATACATGTCAAATTTCGAGAAAGCAGAGAGAATCCGAGGCAGTCAAGAGTCAGCAAGATCATGCTACTTGACGGCATTAAAAACACCAGGCCGACTGACCCCATCCATGAATATAACAAGGGAGGCAGCAACGAAAAGACAGGCAAAAGGCCAAGCCCCAAAACCAGAGGGGGAACAATCTCTGTTGCCCAAGAAGGAGAAAAGGCAGAAACATGAGGCACCCACAATCAAAAGCATCGAGAAGGGGGCCACCTTACTCAGGCTAGAGGCCGGAGGAGAAGTGGAGGAAATTGAGCTGGTGGAAGGAGAAGAGGGCAGAACAGTGAAGATAGGAACCTGTTAGGTTATGATTCATATGACAGTTCATAAATCATGCGGAAAAACCATAAAGCCAGGAAACATATTATTTACACATAATCATTTAGCATAATTTAGATGCATACTCTTTGTTGCGTGCCTTCCCTAGCTGCGCCCGAACCGAACAAGAACAAGTCTTTAGGACTCCAAGTGTCGTCCCTCCGTAGATAGTCCACAGCACGTCCGGATCCGCCTTAAGATTGACCAACTAGAATCGCCCTTAAGGTTCTAATATTTTCGGTTAGGTAGGCAAGAATATTGGCTGATTTTTCTGCTTAAAAATCTTAGTTTTGAATACTTAAAACTTGTTGTATAAATAATAACCCCTAGGCCTTTATTTATAGAGTTATGGAAAAGGAATCGTAATCCTAGTAGGATACGAATTAATTGAAATTAGAATCCTACATGAATTCTATTTAATTAATTTATCCAATTAGGAATAGGAATTTAATCATACACTAACTCTTGTAGATTTAGGAATCACGCATGAGCACAAACTCACACACACACGGCAGCCACAAGGGCTGCCCATGCGCGTGCGAGCAGCAGCCCACGCAGCGCGGCCCACGCATCCGTGGCCTTGGCGCGCGCTGGGCCTGCCTTGCGGTAGGCCTGGGCGCTGCCTTGGCTGGGCTTGTGGCGCGCGTGCTTGCTGGGCGATGGCCCGGCTTCGTGCTGGGCCTTCGTCCGGCAGGCCTCGTCCGATGCTAATTCGTACGATACGCTTCCGATTAAATTTCCGATTCCGGAATTCATTTCCGATACGAATAATATTTAATATTTCCGATTCCGGAATTAATTTCCGTTTCGAACAAATATTTAATATTTCCGTTTCCGGAATTATTTTCCGATTCCGGTAATATTTCCGATTCTGACAATATTTCCGTTTCCGGCAATATTTCCGATTCTGGTAATATTTCCATTTCCAATAATATTTTCCGATACGTACCATGTTTCCGTTTCCGGCAACATCTACGACTTGGATAATATTCATATTTCCGATACGATCCATATTTCCGTTTCCGGCAATATCATCGTTTCCGGAGTATTCATTTCTTGCCTGTGACGATCTTAGCTCCCACTGAAACCAAGATCCGTCGGTTCCGAATATTCATAGATGGAGTATTTAATGCCATTAAATACTTGATCCGTTTACGTACTATTTGTGTGACCCTACGGGTTCAGTCAAGAGTAAGTTGTGGATTAATGTCATTAATTCCACTTGAACTGAAGCGGCCTCTAGCTAGGCATTCAGCTCACTTGATCTCACTGAATTATTAACTTGTTAATCAATACTGAACCGCATTTATTAGACTTAACATAGAATGCATACTTGGACCAAGGGCATTATTTCCTTCAGTCTCCCACTTGTCCTTAGGGACAAGTGTGCATTTCCTAATTCCTTTGTCGCTCGATGCTTGCTCTTGAACATAAGGTAAGAGTTGTCATCCTTATTATGTCCAGAGGTGTTCCTCGGTTTCAGAGTTCAACTGATCAAATAAACAGATAATCATAGCCTATGATTCATCCGAGCACGGCCATGCATTTCACAGTTTCTAGCTCTCCGAGTGGCCTTGTACAACTTTTAAGCATCTCATCCCGATTTATGGGAGGACAATCCCAATCTTGCGATCTTGAGATTAGACTTCGTTTGATAGGTGATTACCTGAGCGTTGCCTTTATAGCCTCCTTTTACGGTGCGACGGTTGGTCAACGTCAAAGCAACCAGTTCTCAAACAAGTAATCTCAAATCACTCAGGTATTGAGGATTTAGTGTCTAATAATTTAATGAAATTTACTTATGACAGACTTTCATCTCTTACAGTAAAGTTTCATAGGTCTTGTCCGATACTAGTCTTCCCAAAGTAAGTATCTACGCAAATGATTATGACATTGCCATGTCCACATAGTTCAAGAAACAGAACTACTAGTCATCTTGCATTCTAGTCGTCTAACGTTTTCTATGCGTCCAATTTTATAGAAAACTCCGACTAGGGACCATTTTCAACCTTTGACATTCAAGTTCACTTGATAGACATTTCTTAGTCACAGGACTGGTCCTGACAGTCTATCTTGAATATTTCGTCAAATTTGAAGGGACTCATCATTTAATACTAAACCAAGATTAAATGGAATATGAAAATACATTTCATATATGATAAATGTTCAACCCCAATGTTTTACAACCATGGGCCTCAAACCCATTTTCTAAAACAATTCATGGAATTCAAAGCTATGCTTGATTTCCAGTGCGACAATGTGAGTGTTGCTTCTCACTTGTTGCATAGGTTTAGTTATCATGCTTTGCCAATCTTAACATCCTTTTCATCGAATGTTCTTTGAGATATGATGATAAGATCTTTTCGAGTTTGTTTATTATGTGATCTAGTCTTTCTTACTACATTAGTGGTTCTACGCATTTTGCAATGAAGAACCATTAAGTTAGCAGACGTTTTTCTTGCTTCAAGAGTGGTTCCACGCATTTTTCAATGAAGAACCATCAAGCCAGCAGATAGGTGATCTACCCAAGTTCAGTGAAGAACTTTAAACAACCCTGTTTTATTGCTTCTTAGGCAATAATTACTTTTACTTCAACTGCATAGGTTGCTAGTGATGCTTTGTTTGGATTTACCTATCCAAGCAGTTCATAGATATGTGGAAGACTCTCCAACTATATCTTAGAACATAGAAATTAATATTTTAATTTCCCACGCAACAACTCATGGTCTCCAATCCATGTTGCCATTTCAAAACACGATGCTCTATAGCTCGTCCTTATCAATGGTTAACTCCAAAGGGTCTTGCTTGATCCTTTGCCAGTGTTTATGCGTGTAGCATCAATATTTAGCGTATCTTTATTTCCTTGAATCAAGAACTATTCCTATGTACCTTTTCAAGTACCATAAGTATTCTTGGTCTCAATCTAGTTGATCTTCACTTAGATCAATAGAGATTGGTATATGTTCGTCATGCCTTAAAGTCATACGATACGTTTTTGGCGATCCTCATATTATATCATACATGATAAATTCTTTTGCAGAATAATTCCCAATTGAATTCTATTCATGTAACTTTAGCTCATTCAATTTTAGTAGATACTGAATCCAGCTAAATTCTTTGACATATAATATAGGTTAAGAATCTCATTTAGACTCTTTGATGTTTAACTTAGTAAATGCTTATACATAGTTCAAACATTCTTTACTTAGATTTATTCACATGGGTCGAATATCTCCAATGGAGACTTTCGTGTTTGATTTAGTAAATGCCATTACTTAATCTAAAACAATATTATAAGATCTTTGTAAATAGATCTTAATACCCAATATGTACTAAGTTTCGCCATGGTCCATCATTGATGAATAATTTCAAATCTAAGTCATTAGCATTTGAATGTTATTTTACAATAGAGAGATATGTGTGTGATACACATAGGACCAAATAAGTTTTTATGTACTCCCACTAAACTTCTTATACATCTATAAGAATCATGTACATTTTATGAAACTAAAATACTTATTAGCTTCACTAAAATACAGTTCCAACTCCCAATTGCTTGCTTAAATCTGTACTTAGATTTTATAAGCTAGCTTTCTCTTTCAAGCATTTATTTGGATCCACAAATCCTATGACATACCATGTACATAGTTTATTCCAACATTTGATTGAGGAATACGTTTTGTCATCCAATTGCTATATGTACCAATATGCAATCATTGCTTGAATTATAGACTTGAGCATTACGATTATGCATGAGGTTTCAACACAATTTACACCATGAATTTGCTTGTAACCTTTAGCAACTAATCTAGCTTTGTGTGTGAACACAATTCCATGTTTGATGGTTTTTATCCTTAAAACAAACTTGCAACCAATAGGTGTGAACCCATTCTTGCAAATCAACAAAATTTCAATTTTGTCATCAAAACATTGAGTATGTTTTATGGCCTCTAACCATTTAAAACATTTGAGTCTATATATGGCCTCTAACCATTTTAGGGAATCTAGGTTTCGTCATAGCTTTCTTACAAGTCACAAACTCATTAATCTACATGATAATAGTTTGACTGCAAGCTGTAGGTTTCTTCACTATTTAATAGAAGAATCTCATAGTTTCATTGACCTGATCTCTATGTTTCTTTACTATCTAATAGAAGAATCTCATAGTTTCAGTGACTTGAATTCTATGCCTACTTGGGTATAGAACATCAAACATTAGAATATCAATAGCCACTTGAAAGTCCTTTGAATATTCTGTTCTCTTTGAAGCACTTGTAAAGTCTTCTAAGAGATATCTATTCTTTAAAGCCACTTCTAAAGTCCTTAAAGAATAAGTTCGGATTTTCTGAAGTACTTCGAAAAGCCTCCGGAATGTCCGTTTATGTTTGTTGTTCGCCTCGAAAACTTTCGAGGTCTATTTTCTCCAACTTGTCATTTTGGAAACGAATCTCCAAAAGGACATTATTTCGAGCAAACAAACATTATGTTCTCAAAAATTCGTGGTAGAAACAATACCCTTGTGTCTCATTTGAATAAATCACAATGAAACATATATCTAGACTTGGGCCTTAGTTTGTTGAATAACAAACACTAAGCTCCCACTGAGTTTAGCAACTCTTTAGATATATAATTGAAAAGATATCCTGAAATTACTTTTCAATAGCTTTGACGAATTTGGTTTAGTTTGGTGGTAGTTGAGCATTTTGTTTTAGAAATTATAGGAAAAGTTTTTATGATCCATCATTGATCGAATCAAGTACTAATTGACTTCGATTATTCCAACTAAGATATGCCATATCTTATGGACCTAGATTGTGAAATTACAACACACAATCATTGATGATCATATTTGGTCTCAAGTAATCATTCACATGATCTAACCTAGATCTTTATGATTTCTTGCCAAGTGGATTTTATACTTCTGAATCTTTGAACTAGCCAAACAGATTCAACTTATATCTCATTTGAGTAAATAAACCTACATTCACTCAAATCCATGCGAAATAATAAAGTCATAAAATCTTTCTTTAGCTTTGAACTCTATTGTCTAGGCGTTCTAACAATAGTTCACATCTTTTGTTACTTTCAACAAGTAAGACTAGCTTGTCTTAAGTTGATCTAGAAATCAACCAACTTTCAAAAGTCCATTAAAATAGAGTTTTTGAATGTTAACTTGTTGATATGGTCTAAGCAACAATGCCAAAGATTAGTGGAACTCAAATCAAGGGGTTGATTTGAACCTTAGTAAAGTTCTTTAAAGAGTTGTTTGTTTTAATCAAGCATATTGACTCAACCTGTAATTGACCATTTCATTCAAATAAACAAACAAACATTGTTTTTGTTCTTCTGAATGTGAGTCTTTCTGTGTTTGAAGCAGAAATTTAGGTATGCTGATTATGGAATAAAATAGCCATTTAGTTCCAGCCTTTGAAAGGACTTAAAACAAACTAGATGACCCTACAACTAATGTAGCATTTCCATGCTTCATTTCCCACTTGTAGGTCATTAGTGTATCCTAGCTTCATTTGTTTGAGTTATTACCGAAGTAAGAACCTCAAGCGGTATATGATACCAAGGAAGTTTGATTGCTAGGTCACTTCTCTTTAAACTTATAGGTAGAACCGGAATCGTAAATTCCTTTCATTTGTTCCTTTGTTTTCCTATTTCTTGTACCCTTTCTTATAGTCTTAAGAATTGAATTCTTTAGTGTTGACTTTTATACTTTGTTAGACATGTCCAATGTCACCCCAACAAGGTTCTTTACCATTTATGTTGAATATTTTGTTTCAACTAGATGATCTTACCAGAAGCTTCTAAAGTTCTCTAAGCATCGATCTATTCGAATGTCTAGGGACTAGACTCATTCGAGAATTAAATGGAAAAAGATATTAGGTTGTTAACCATTGGTAAAGCTGAGCGTGTTAAACTCAATGCTTCATGATCTCAAAACTACAGTGTATTTTGAATTCACAAGCACCAATTGGTTTGCCATTCGATTTTGATATTCGAAAACAACCATAAAAGTCGCTATAAGAAACGTACATTTTAAATTGCTCACTTTCTCTCTTTTCCGTGAATCGTTCTTGGATTCACTACCAATCGAGGAAATTTACTGTTACCTTTCTAAAAGGATTTATTGCAGTGCAAGATATTTAATTATAAACAATAATTAAAACATACATTGAAGCATGCAAAGTCTAAACATTTATCATGAATAATAACTTGAAAATAAAAGCAATCATGCAATTTAAACAAGTCATTAGCATTTTATTCGAATTATGTGTTCCGGCAGGTGTGAATAAAATGATTCCAAGATCCTAAAATCATTGAAGAACTAAGCACAGTTTGTCGACTTAATCCTAGAACATCTTAGGTAAGCAAAAGCCTTTTGCTAATAGTCTAGAAACTATTCTTGGTTGATAGGTACGTCTAAGAACTTATTAGGTAAACCTATCGAATTTGCCACGACATAAAAGGACTCCTTACTTATATCGTTGAGTTTCACCAAAACTAACATGTACTCACAATTATTTGTGTACCTTGCCCCTTTAGGACCAATAAGTAACACCTCGCTGAGCGAAAACTATTACTAGATTGATGTAAAGGATATCCAAGCAAGTGTATATTTTGGCATGGCACCTTTTAACTCAATTTTTAAGTTTGGAACTTAAGGCTCTTACTATGTTGGTTAGATTTTAAGTGAACTAAAATCCTTAATCATGCAACATAATCAAGCTTTTGATCTCATGCATTTTAAAACATATTTAAAAGCAATAAATAACTTAAAACATGCATAAGATATTTGTGATCTAGTATGGCCCGACTTCATCTTGAAGCTTTGACTTCAAAGTCCGTCTTGAAAATCTCCGTGGGAGGCACCATTTTCTTCAAATAGGATAAGCTATAACTAATTACAACTATTTGATGGTTCGCAGACCATATTTGAATTGAAAAATAACTTTGGTACTTTAGACCAATTACATTCAAATTAATGGTACGCAGACCATATTTTCTATCCTATTTGGGCCATACTAGTCACTTCATAACCTGCAAAACAGTACATATACAATATATACCATTCACCCATTCATTATCATGAATGGCCCACGTAGCTGGTTAGTAAAACACATTATGCATCACGTAAACATTTGCAGCAATTAATCAAGGGCACCAATAATCTACCAATTATTCAGTCCTTATTAATTCCAATCAAGTTGTTTTAACCTTAAGGATTTGTAGACCTAATCAAGAGTTTATGACTAAAAAGCGCTCCCACTTAAACCAATAAATTCATATGCTTTACCAATTTTAAACATAAAAATGTATTTCAAGTCCAACCGGAAACATACAAATTTAATTAAAATTTAAAGCTCATATCAATTTATAATTGAATCCAAAAATTTAATTTAATTTCAGTCGTATTTAAATTAATTCATGATTTTAATTTTAGTAAAATAATTAGAATAAATAACATTTATTATAATTATAATATTCAAAATTAAAATCCAAGAAAATAATTCAAATTATTAATTTTAAAATTAATTAAAATTACGTGAACTGAAATTTTCAAATTAAACATTCAAAACGATCTAATCGTAACGCAAACACCCTACGCGTTGCACGCCCATGGACCGTACGCACACAGCCATTGCTGGCCATGTGCGCGCAGCCCATGCGCTCGTCGCATAGCTGCTGCTTCCCTATCGCAAGCCTCCGCACACATTGTGCTCGCTGCGCGCGCCAGCGCTCATCGCACGCGAGCTATCGCTCGCAGTGCGCGCGACATCGCTCGCTGGGCGCGCGACATCGCTCGCTGCGCGCGCGAGCCATCGCTCGCTGGCGCGAGACATCGCTCGCTGCGCGCGCGAGCCATCGCTCGCTGGCGCGAGCCATCGCTCGCTGGGGCGCGACATCGCTCGCTGGGCGGGCGACATCGCGCGCTGTGCGCGCGAGTAATGCTGGGCGCAGCGCTCGTGGCACGCGAGCTTGCGCTCGCTGCGCGCGAGGCTGCGCGCTCTTGTGCGAGGCAGCGCGCGCTGTGGCGCAGCTCGCTTGCTGCCCACATGCGACTGCCTTGGCTCGCCCTTCGCCCATGCCCATTCGTTCATTGCTCGTGGCACACGACACAAGGCAGGGCTGCTGCCTTGTGCTCGTGCACTACGCCCTTGCTCATTGCATTCGTGCCGCACGGGCGACGAGCTCCCTTGCTCGTCGTCGCATGCCCGCATTATACAACACCCCTTAAGGGTAACACGAAGCGTCCATTGCTTCGTGCGTGCAAGTTTTATGAACGAATCGCATAAAAATTTAAAATTTATATTTAAAATTAATGACAAATTAATAAATAATATTAATTTCATAATTTTAGGGCGAAAAATCGAAAATTTATTATCCAATTGATTTCCGATTGTTATGGATTCAAGTCTAGGTCATAAAAATTTAAAATTTATCGTAAATTTACAATTTTTATGGTGGTTTTTAATCATAGGTTTCTAATTAAATTACAATTAATTATGAAAATCAAATTAATTCTAAATTATTCTAATTTTCAACAAATTAATCATAATTACAAATTAGATTGCATAATTAACAAGACTAGGCATTCAAACTTGTTAAACATATGCAGTAGGTCAATCAAAAATTCAAGATTTATCAACAAGAATCGCAAATATTTAATTTAACATCTTAAATTTACGAAATTTTGCATTCGAAAAACTAAAACCTTCGAAAAGTCATAGTTAGGCTTCGAATTTGAGAATTCTGGGTTCGGCAGAAAAATACTATTTTTGTCAAAATTTTAGAATGCCTTTTACATGCGGAATTGACACAAAAATCACTCAATTCGGATGAGTAACGAAGAAACTGCCGAAAAACTGCGTACGTATAATTAAATAAACGCAATTTGCAATTAATTAACAATTACGAAAATTAATCACCCTTTTTAATTCTTGCAAATTTGTAATATTTAACCATGTTCATGCAATTTAGATTATGAAAATAATAAGGGGCTCGTGATACCACTGTGAGGTTATGATTCATATGACAGTTCATAAATCATGCGGAAAAACCATAAAGCCAGGAAACATATTATTTACACATAATCATTTAGCATAATTTAGATGCATACTCTTTGTTGCGTGCCTTCCCTAGCTGCGCCCGAACCGAACAAGAACAAGTCTTTAGGACTCCAAGTGTCGTCCCTCCGTAGATAGTCCACAGCACGTCCGGATCCGCCTTAAGATTGACCAACTAGAATCGCCCTTAAGGTTCTAATATTTTCGGTTAGGTAGGCAAGAATATTGGCTGATTTTTCTGCTTAAAAATCTTAGTTTTGAATACTTAAAACTTGTTGTATAAATAATGACCCCTAGGCCTTTATTTATAGAGTTATGGAAAAGGAATCGTAATCCTAGTAGGATACGAATTAATTGAAATTAGAATCCTACATGAATTCTATTTAATTAATTTATCCAATTAGGAATAGGAATTTAATCATACACTAACTCTTGTAGATTTAGGAATCACGCATGAGCACAAACTCACACACACACGGCAGCCACAAGGGCTGCCCATGCGCGTGCGAGCAGCAGCCCACGCAGCGCGGCCCACGCATCCGTGGCCTTGGCGCGCGCTGGGCCTGCCTTGCGGTAGGCCTGGGCGCTGCCTTGGCTGGGCTTGTGGCGCGCGTGCTTGCTGGGCGATGGCCCGGCTTCGTGCTGGGCCTTCGTCCGGCAGGCCTCGTCCGATGCTAATTCGTACGATACGCTTCCGATTAAATTTCCGATTCCGGAATTCATTTCCGATACGAATAATATTTAATATTTCCGATTCCGGAATTAATTTCCGTTTCGAACAAATATTTAATATTTCCGTTTCCGGAATTATTTTCCGATTCCGGTAATATTTCCGATTCTGACAATATTTCCGTTTCCGGCAATATTTCCGATTCTGGTAATATTTCCATTTCCAATAATATTTTCCGATACGTACCATGTTTCCGTTTCCGGCAACATCTAGGACTTGGATAATATTCATATTTCCGATACGATCCATATTTCCGTTTCCGGCAATATCATCGTTTCCGGAGTATTCATTTCTTGCCTGTGACGATCTTAGCTCCCACTGAAACCAAGATCCGTCGGTTCCGAATATTCATAGATGGAGTATTTAATGCCATTAAATACTTGATCCGTTTACGTACTATTTGTGTGACCCTACGGGTTCAGTCAAGAGTAAGCTGTGGATTAATGTCATTAATTCCACTTGAACTGAAGCGGCCTCTAGCTAGGCATTCAGCTCACTTGATCTCACTGAATTATTAACTTGTTAATCAATACTGAACCGCATTTATTAGACTTAACATAGAATGCATACTTGGACCAAGGGCATTATTTCCTTCAGAACCGACATTAACCCAGAGTTGCGGGTTAACATGATCAGTCTGTTGAGAGAACACGCTGATGTGTTTGCATTCTCTGCAGAAGAAATGTCAGGTATAAGCCCGGATGTAATCGAGCACCGACTGAACGTCGACAGATCAATAAGGCCGGTAAAACAAAAGAAAATAAACTTCTCAACTGAAAAAAATCAAGCAATACAGGAAGAGGTAGAAAGGTTGCTGGCAGCAGGATTTATTGAACCATGCGACTACCCGGAATGGTTGGCCAACGTCGTAATGGTTAAAAAATCAAACGTCTCGTGGAGAATGGGTGTAGATTTCACAAATCTGAACAGAGCATGCCCAAAGGATTGCTACCCACTGCCAAGAATCGACAGGCTAGTCGACTCAACATCCGTCCACACACTGCTAAACTTCCTCGACGCATTTTCCGGATACCACCAAGTCACCCTTGCAAAGGCCGACAGGAAAAAAGCAGCGTTCATCACCGAGGGGGGAGTGTTCAGTTACAAAGCCATGCCGTTTGGGCTAAAGAACGCCGGGGCAACATACCAAAAGCTGGTCGACAGAGTGTTTGCCAAACAAAAAGGCCGCAACAAGTATTCGTGGACGACTCTATAGTAAAAAGCAAGTTGGAAAGAGACCATGTGGACGACCTCAGGGAAACGTTCGAAACTCTACGCCGGTACCAGATGAAACTGAACCCCAAGAAATGTGTGTTCGGGGTAAAGTCGGGGAAGTTCTTAGGTTTCCTTGTTAGCGAGAGAGGTATCGACGCAAACCCAGATAAGGTAGAAGCAATACTCGGTCTACCTCAGCCAAAAAGCATCAAGGATGTACAAAGGCTGACAGGGAGAATGGCAGCCCTGACAAGATTCGTTAGCAAGTCAGCCGACATGTCAATCCCATTCTTCAACACTCTTAAGCAGAACGGAAAATTTCAATGGGGAGAAACCGAAGAAAGGGCCTTTGAGAAGATTAAAGACCACCTTCGAGCTTTGCCAACAATAGCCAGGCCGGAAGAGGGCGACAAGCTGCAGTTGTATGTGTCCGCTTCAGCCAAAACCATCGCTGCCGTACTAATCAGCAAAAAAGACAAAGCCCAGCAGCCGATATACTTTGTCAGCCACATTTTGAATCCGGCAGAAGCAAGATACTCACTGATAAAGAAAATAGCCTATGCAGTCTGTAGACACCTACTTTTGTCCCCATTCCCGAAAGGGAAAGGTTCGATGATGAAAGCATAAATCTCCACTTGACAACGCATCTCCTATAAAATAAACGAATATCAATTCCCCTTTTCATTTCACCCAAAACCTGCTATTTATGGAAACCTGCTAAAAATAGTAACTGCCGTAAAAGGTAGCTTCTAAAAGTGGCAAATCATAAAGGATAGAAACCTGTCAGAATTAGGTGTTGCATTCCAACATAAATCCTAAATGAGATAGAAAACTGCGAGAATCCTATTCCTAATATGATTCGGAAATAAGAGTTACGTATTAATTGAAATCCTAACGAGCCTAGAGTTCGTAACGGGCCCAGACGCATTCCGTCACAAAATTGATACGCGCTAAAAGACTCGAATTAATCTCAAACTCTACGGATTTCAGGAATCCGAATCTGACTAAAGAAAACAGCCCAGACCCTATTTTGAACGCCTAGTTATGGGCGCCGAAATCTTCGGCGCCCAGGCCTGGTCGCTGAAAATACCTGGGTACGTGTTTTTTCCTAATTCTTTGTGGATTAGAACTCTGCAATCCTATCTTTCCAGGAACTCTTCCCTATAAATAGACCCCTAAATTCGACGTGAAAGACAACAACACACAATTATATTCTGAGTATTGACTCCAACCCTTAGCCTAAGCCTCTCGCTGCGAAACTGTTCACGCGTTCTGTCGCAATCGATCCATAAATCGAACAGAACGTATCCTGTCCCATAATTGAGATTCGTTAAATAAAAAGGAGAAATAGCAAAGTCAAAGTGGTTAGTTTTCTGAGAACCGTGACGCACCTCTCAAGGGTGCGTCGTAATGTGTCCCTTTTCGATGATTTAACTGCTTTCCTCGCCCTTTTTATGAACTGTTAAACTAACCTAATCTGATTGTTCTATCACGCCTAACAAATATAATATTTTTGGGAAATCGGATTATCATGCTAGGCCCCTTAATACTATTTAAATCAGATAATCACGATCGAATTAGTATTATATGTTGCATATTGCTAAAATCAACTCAGATTAGTTTAATAGTTAACGCATGTCCCTTCAATTATTTATGCTGAGCTAGTAAGGATATCCTGCCTCTGGAGTTATCGACGAGAGAAGTACTCCTCTCGATAGTTACAGTCCCCCGAACCCTCAATCTCTACCTTGAGGGTGTATGTTGAAAGATCCCCACACCAGGGATCACAAGGGAACCTACGGCCGTCGTGGTCAAACATAATTGCACTCCCTTTATGTCACGATAACCGGGTTTTGTCAGTTTTTCTCATTGTCGTTAAAAACTGAATGGCGACTCCTATATTACTAGTCAATTGGGTGTAAACTCACAGGAAATCCAATTACACTTGATTGAATAAAAGAATCGTCACACCCACGAGGGACGAGGTCACGCATTAGCCTCGTGCTTTTTCGACCCCCTCACAGTGGCGACTCCACTGGGGATAGTGAAGGAAATACTCGTGCTTGTAGGTAATCAAAATAGCCGAAGGGTGAAACGATCCTACCCCGCGTTTATTTCCCCATCTAGTTGGGACGACCTGAAAATCGGCATATTAATGTGAACGGGAAGAACAGCATAACGAGTCTCGGCTCCCTCGGGAGTTGGGACTAAGGATACCTTTTTTCGCCAATAGGGGGGTGCATACGCCGCGCATGTTGCCCACTCGGTACTTGTGCAGTTAGTACACCTATCTCGAACCCAATCGCTCGCTCATTAGGTCCCTCTCGCCTGCATGCCCCCTTGGCTTGCACTTGCGGGTTGGCCTCTTGGGCGAAATTCGTCTGTTGAAGACATTACCTCGACCGGGGCATGTGTTGGATCTACGATAGAAGCGGTACCAAGCCAGGCGCAAATAAACTACCCATAGAAGCCTATCATAAACTACGTGGCATATTTAATTTTCAAATCCATGTTTGTAATGTAGTTATGTTTAGCGAAATATGTGATTGTGTGTGACAAACTATCCTAGAAAACCAACGACCTTAAAAATTGCCCAAACATTCATAGACTAATTTGCCAAAGAGTTATACCGAAACACGTGTTCCGCAAACTCGAATGATCGCCACAAAAATAAGCGACCCTCGGGATGGCCTGTAACGAATCCCACAAACGTTGTTACGCGTAAAGGACGTTATTAGGAAAGCACGCAAATCGAAGTCGCATAAACAGAAGATAGAAAACGAGAACCAGCCAGGGACGAATTTTCAACGCCCCTGGCTGGGCGCTAGAATTTCTCACGCCCCTCGCTGGGCGCTGAAGTTGCTGCTAGGCCTTCTGGTCAGGCGCACCAGCCTCGGTGCCCGCGCGAAAGGAAAATACGTAGCGTAAAAAATGTTCATAAAAAGAATTGCTACGAGGGCGTAAGAAAAGCGCTCGATTTCAAAAGCGACTCGCAAAAAATTAATAACTCTTTGTGTCGTTGTTAGGCCTCCTACGACGACAATACCCTGCACCAAAACCGAACGTGCTAATAACTATGAATGTCACGCGGGCAAGTGTTTCGAAAATCCAAAGAATGACCAAAACAAAAAAAAACCAAAAAGTGTACCGACAAAAGAAAGAGTGAAAAACCAATTTAGAGAGTCGAAGTCTAGACTAAGTAATGCTTGAAACTTTGGGAACCTAAACTTTAGCTTATCTTGTGCCTAGGACTGGTCCTGCCACTTGGTGCCGATCAGGGAATCAACGGTTAGTGCGTCTCGAAGATACATCGCCAACACCATGTTTCGTAACTCCAAGCTCCGTCCGTCGTCCCTCATTTCAAGGATCTCCGCTTCCCCAACCTCGATTCGCACCTTCAAACATGTCCATCGAAGATTTGCGAGACCAGATGGTCCAAATGACCCAACTTATGGGCCAACTGAAAATGGAAAATGAAGCTTTAGCAGCTGCGGAAGCCAAAAATGACCTCGATAACGAGAAGAGGATTGAAAAAATGGTCCTACAGAAAACCATGGGGAGCAAATACTTCTCTCTCGATCCTGAACCTTTTCCTGGCAAATTACCAGAAAAGTTCAGTTCATCTGACTTACCAAAGTTCAAGGCCACAGACAACCCCCGTGATCATCTACTGAGCTTTGTGAATACCATGAACTTGAAAGGCGTGGACAAGTCCATGTACTTACCTGCCTTTCCTTTGTCCTTGGAACGTGTGCCGCTCAAATGGTACTATCACCAGGACCCTAAGCTCTTCCCACTTGGGAAGACTTTGTCAATGTCTTCATTAAGCAATACTCGTCGAACATGGATTTCCAAGTCACCATGCGCGAGCTGGAAGTTCTCTTCCAAAAGAAAAATGAGGGTTTCACAACCTACTTTGCTAGATGGAGGGACCAGGCGGCCCAGCTAATCAATAGGCCTCCCGAAACAGAATTGGTCCAAAAATTCATTGACAACCTGGACCCGGCTTACAGACAACACCTTAGGTACCTGGGACTCGACACTTTCAAAAGAGTTTATGATGTGGGAATAAAGATCGAGGACGACCTCTCCAAAACCATACAGAGCAAACCCACATATAAGACCAACACCTATAATCGGGGTAATACATCCCAAGCCCAAGAAGTCCATGCTGTAGAAGAGACTCCCGCCCGAAGAAACCCTGCAAGATGGGTCCGAGACCGAAAGTTTTCCCCACTCGGGTCAACTTTGGTACAAGCCTTTGAAAGACTAACCAATCAAAGAAAGTTGAGACCTATAGGCCCCACCCGTGACCCTCCTGTCAAAAGCAAATATTGGGTCGAAGGTACTTACTGCAAATTCCATCAAGAAAATGGGCATGACACTGAAAACTGCTGGAATCTAAAACATACGATCCAGGACATGATAGAGGATGAAGTGATACCTCTCCCTAACGTTGGCGAACCCAACAATAACAAGAGCCCACTCGGCTCTTGTCACATCTCTCTCGACCAACCAGAGAATTTCGACCCCACGGTGTACATTACACCTCAAGGTGCACCACTCGCTGTGGTCCCTATGGATCGAATCGAGAGGGAAGTGTGCGGTGTGTGGAACGATGATGCTGAAGATATTTACCTATCTCAAGTCTCGGGCCAGGACTTCTTCACTGAAACTTGACCCGGGTATGCTCTCATTGACACCACCCCTCAGGAGCCCGAGGTCGACAACCTCACCCGATCCGGAAGAATATACCAACCGGATATTCACCCACCTCCTATGGACGACATCCCGGTTAGGCAAACTCCTGAGAATGGACGGCACGCCACCGTCGCGGAAGTCATTGAAAATCCTCTCCTGAAACAACTAAAAAGAACCAAGGCCGAGATTACCATCTGGGATCTTATGTGTACTTCAAAGGAACATCGCGAAAAGCTTATTCGCTCACTTGACCTCATCTCAGTACCTACAGATATCACACCTGACTCATTGGTTAGCCATGTCAGGAGAGATGCCGGAGAAAAGGCCATAGTTTTCACCGATAAAGACTTACCCAAAGAGGGGGGTGCTCACAATAAAGCCCTTTACCTAGTGGTTGGATGCAAAGGACAAAACATCCCCCTAGCGCTCGTAGATAATGGTTCGCCGGTTAACGTCTGCCCATTGCGAACCGCCCATTGCTTGGGGCTAGGAAACGATGACTTCCAAACCTCCACACAAGGGGTACGAGCTTATGATAACTCCTGAAAGCCTGTATTGGGAAAAATCAACCTTGCCATACAAACCGGGCCTGTGGCACGCACCACGGAGTTTCAAATAATCGACATCAAGCCCACTTTCAACCTCCTCTTGGGGCGACCTTGGCTCCATGACTTAGGAGGTGTGGCTTCTACCTTGCACCAAATGGTTAAACTTAACCATAACGGGGTAATACTAGAAATTCGCGCCCCTCCTCTCGACGTCAGTTGTACTATGGTTGGAACGGCCGAAACTGCAGACGACCTTTATGGGTTTCAAATGGAAGAAACAATCCAGTTCATCGAAGATTATGATCCAGCATTCCTAGACCTGCATGCATCCCGAGTCATCCCTAGAATGCTGTTAGCTCAAGGTTATTTCCCATGAACCCCATTGGGCATAAGGAAGAAGGAATACACATTCCATCCTTTTCCCGACAAATCTACTCCCTTTGGCTTAGGTTATGAACCAACGGAGGAAGAGATTGCTGACCGCCTATCTAGGCTACGCCTTAACAAAGCCAAACAAACCACCCTCCTTCCCCCATATCAAAGGACCCTTAACGGGATGTTCGTTCGGGAAGGAGAAGAACACCCATGCTGTGATTTCCCTGAACCCTTCGTTCAGGATGGCTTGCTAAAACCCGGATTTGAAATTTTCCATGACTGCCACACCTTGGATGAGGCACCCCACCTCACCAAGACTAAAACAGCTGAAATATTGGACAACCAGGCTCTATGGACATTGTTTAACGAATCGAGGCCTATGGAGAACGAGACTGTGATGACTACCCTAGCTTTACAAGATGAAGGTTTCGATCCAACCCGGTTAATCTCTCCTGCATCAACGCTAGAAGAGATCGAGAACGGATGGGTGAAGACATATCAGTAGGTCAATGCAAAAGGAATGGAATTCAAGATGAGTACCGGTGAAGGACCGAAGTTTTATGAGACTAAACCCCAGGCTTGAGCCACATAGAGCACCATTAGTAAAAAGCGCCTAGTAGTTCTTTAGATTGATAGAAAAAAATAATAGAGACTTTAGAGGGTCCTAAGGCCGCTTAGATTATAGGTCAGTTTTATTTCAGTGTGTTTTCCTTACTTTTCGAATCAATAAAGGCGTAATATTTCTCCTAAAAATTTTATTCTAACACTAAATAAACACCAAATGTACTTGCAAAATACAAAAATAAAGAGGCGGCCCACTATAGGCCCAACCAACAAAGCCCACTCGGTTTTGAAATAGTGCCATGGGAACCAATTCCCGAAACCCACAAAATAAACCACACTATCCCATTCATATCCCCAAAACCTAAAAAGCCAACCAGTGTCATCATAAGAGCCAATCCATGCAACCCAAAATCAAAGGAAATCAAAAATCCAAAACAATACAAATGTTACCAAAAAAAACAGATTCATAAAACATAGATTCCATCATACCCTTCACTAACAACCCACCTCCAAAGATCTTCATAAATTCCGCACCCTAACTCCATTTTCAAAACTGTTTTGAGTCACCAATGGAAAAAATTAATCTGGACAAAAATGCGTTTCACGCTAACAGTCAAAAAAGCCTCCAAAATAGCCTCAAAATTAACTTTAAATACGAAGCAAAATATCAAGGCACAAAAAAAAGAAATAGAAATAAACGCAAGAATATGTGAAGCAAAGCGTCAAAAATTGACCGCCCAAGTCATTTTCAGCGCCCAGGGCTGGGAGCCGAAATTTCTGACGCCCCAGCCTGGGCGTTGAAACTCTCTGCCTGCCAAAAGTTTTCTTTTCAGAAGTGCTCGTCATTTTATCCGCACACAACGGAAAAATAACGAACACTTGGGGGGTACAGTACGTATCCAAATAGGTTTACCAACCAAGAATATAGCCATACAAATTAGTCGAATTTCGAATTTCATATTTTACACGACTTATGGCAAAAAAAAAATGGCAGATGAAAATAATGATAATACTTCACTCATTTGACCGACTAAGTAATATGTTTCCACCTCAGGGCATATCTACCGAAATCCGGCATACTAGAACTAATTCAAAAGCTAGAACTACGCGCGACCTGATTCTGACAAGATACGTAGGCAATCCTTACCAAGGATTCGGTCCAAATAATAAAAAAAATATTCTTTGTGCAAAAAAGTGTTAGACATATAAAATACATAAAAAAGAGGAGAAACAAAAATAAATGAAAACTAAAAATACGCCTTTATTAAAATATAATAAGAAGGAAAACAGAGTGCTAAAAATAAAAAACAAACACGACTGAAATAAATAGAGGGCACCTACACCCTAGCAAGAACTACACTACTCTAGTTCTTCTGGATCATCAAATAAAGTCTTGTAGAGGGCAATATTCGCAGGATCCACTCCCACAATCCTCTGTGCTGCCCCAATGTCAATCTCCATGAGAACCGGCTCCTGGACACTAACTTCCAAAGATGCCAAGGCTTCAGAAACGTTCTCAGTTATAGCCCGCTCATCCTCGAGGGCACAGGCAATGGTGGGAGAAGGATTATTATCATCAATTAGACTAGCCACTGTTTCTACAGGCGGCTGAGCCTTCCTAACCCATACATTGTTCCGGCGACGATCTCCGCGAGAGCTTGCATTTCTTTTAACAACAGCAGGCCCCTTCATGTTAGGCATTATTTTAGGCCTGAAACTGGAACGGGGAGGGACTTCCTTTCGCTTTCGATCAGGACGAACTTTCACAGTCTTAACACTATAGGTACGAGGTTTGGCAGAATCAGGACCCTCATACTTAACACGAATACGAGGTATCAAAAGCTCAGTCGGCTCCCCATTACGAGCCTCGGTCCTCACATCTTTGTCATCGGAGCTCATCCACAACTTGTAGTTTTCAGAAAGACCCACAAAGCCATTTGTAGCTACGGCCCAACGCGGGAGACCATCATAATACTTGGCCCACGCTAGGACCCGTGTTTGTGAAAAGGCCGCTACCTTAGGTGGTACCGTATCAGAAAAGGGGATAGTCTGCCTTAAACCATATTGACGCATGACTCGGTAAGGGAAAATATAAATGGGACGAGATAGCCCCAACAAAGAAACATAAACCGATACATCAGACCCCCCTGTCATAGAAGTCAAACCCCACCATGGTACCACCCACTTAATAGAACAAATGCCATAAGTAAAAAAGGAGGTCCATTCGGCCGCGTCTTGGCCTTGGTGCAAGTATTTTCGGTTACCCAAGGCTATAGGGCGATAGTGTTTAGGATCGGCAGGAGCTTCCAAAAGTCTAAGCCGTTCCGCAAGCCAAATCTGCAAAAACAGGTACGATCGAATCAAAAGAATGAAAAGAAAGAAAAAACGGTTCCTGGGGCGCAGTTTCAACGCCTAAGACCAGGCGCCGAAAATTCCAGCGCCCAGCCCTGGGCGCTGAAACTCAGCCCCAGGCAAAAAGAAATATATGCAAAAGGGACGTGTATGCGCGCAAAGAAAAATCGATTACCTGCAGTAATAGGGGGCTTCGCTTAAAATGTTCAGATTTGGCATCCTTCTTCAGCTCATCCGCACTCAGCAAAGTCTCGGCAACAACCAACGGCATAATAGAATAGCAACTTTCCATCTGGCTAATCAAGGGGACCAACCTTATGTCACCGAACTCGCCATTGTTATTCGACAGCAAATAATGATTCAACAAGCAAAATACAAGGGCTCGGATATTCAATTTCTGTTCGGTCATATTCTTACTAGGCCTAAAGTGATGTTTTACAAGTTTTGCCAAGTTAACCTTATCATCTACAACAATTTCAGCAAACATGTTATCATCTAGCCCTAGGAAATCCCTTATGGTTGTTTTACCCTCTTTAATAGTGCCAAGGGTAACAGGAGTAGCATTAGTAGGATAACCAAGGATCGCAGCAAATTCATCGGGCAAAGGACATATTTCGTTGCCCCGAAAGGCAAAAACATGATGATCGGAGTCCCAAAAGCTTAGGGCAGTATGCAGAAAAATATAATCAATATTAATTTGTTGTAAGCCTAAAAGTGCCTCTAAGTGGTATTCTTTTAACAAAGCTTTTTCTGTGGGAGTAAGGGCCCGTAGCCAACGCCTAACAGTCCGTTGGAGTGAGAAAGTAGGGATCGACATGGCAAAAGCAATGAATAATTAAAGCACAACAAAAAGAAAAGAAAGAATTTGAGAGTAGTAGAAAATAGGGACGTATCTAGCCCCTATATATAGCTGAACGCACCCAATGACATCCTGATCCCATTCGGAAACGTGTTAGGAAATCCGAAAGTCAAATATTACCAGGAAAGGACTTTCAGCGCCCATGGCTGGGCGCCGAAATGTTTAACGCCTGGCCTTGGGCGTTGAAAATGCAGCCCAAGGCCCAGATTTCATAAAACACGGAACAGGAAAGGACTTAAAACCGTGTTGCTAAACACGAGGCCCTATTGCAAGTAGGATCAAGCCCAAAGCACCTTTAGCTCCCAAATAAGCAAGAAAAAAAATAATAAAAAAAACTTGGTCGAAACTTAGACTCGTCTCAGAAAATGCTTATGTACACTTTTCAAAAAAAAAGCAAGTTAAATATCATGGTCATTCTTCGAAATACCAAAAATATGTGTCGTCAAGTCCTTGGTTTTCCAAATAAAAAATGTTTGTCTGTCAAAGGGTTAATCCGGGCCAAGCTAAAACCGGATGTCGCCTGAAAACTAAAGTCGCACTCCACGGCTTCGCTAAAGTAGCACACTACTATAAAAGGTCGCTCGCACATACGAGCATGACTCCAAACATGATTACAAGATGCGAAAAACAACCAACGAGCCCCAGTGTTTGGGGGCTCGCGAAAAAATAGACTCCAACAATGAACGCGCGATCAAAACCACATTCCTGGACTGCGCCATACACCATATCATGTTTGGATATCTCAAAAAAAAAAAAAAAAAAAAAAGAACAACAACAGGTTCGACCTCATCGAAAGGACGTCACTTACACTTGTGCACGGTCCACTGATCAAAGACCAAGTCGAGCCGTAAAGACTAGCTCAAAATCACGAAAGCAGACGGTCGCAAGGCAAAGATCCGTCTGAACATGTTGTTAGCCCACGTTCAGGTTACAACTAAATTCGAGCATCCCTCGAAAGAATTCGCTCTTGCAAGAATGAATAAAAAAGAAATTCTCAAAAGAAATCACAAAGAACCAAAGAAATAGGAACTTGCCCATCTTCAGTCGGCAAGATCGCGTCACAAACCGCGCGAGTTCCCAAATCGAAAAGAAAACGAATTCAGGGACGTCCACCCTCAGCGGACAGGGCTCGCCCACCCTCAGCGGGCGGGGTTTGCGTCACTAGCCGCGCAGGTCCTCAGTTTTCGAAAAAATAAAGTCTCCAAAATTAAGACAGGCTCGCCATCTTCAGTCGGCGGGGTCTACGTCACAAACCGCGTAGGTCCTTATTTTCAAAAAAGCAAAATAAATTTCAAAATAGATTCGTCCACTTCTATCGGACGGGGTGTCCACCCTTAGCGGACAACGTTCGCCATCTTTAGCCGGCGGGGTATACGCCACAAACCGCGTAGGTCCTTATTTTCAAATTTCAAAAACAGATTCGTCCACTTCTATCGGACGGGGTGTCCACCCTTAGCAGACAGGCTAGCCATCTTTAGCCGGCGGGGTCTGCGCCATTAAAACCGCGCAGGTCCTTAGTCGCTGCAGTGATAACTTTTGCTGGATTTTCCTTCGTTTTACGTCCTATAAAAACAAGGGTGCTGGATTTTCCTTTGTTTTACGTCCTATAAAAACAAGGGTGCAGGCTAGCCCTGAAAATGAGAATCTTTAAAATAAAAAAAAACATTTTTACCTCGTGATTGGGCTTGGCCAGGCCCAATTACACTTTACAGCTTTGATTTCGAAAAACTCTGTAGCTACTCCCAATGACAAAGTGAGGGAGTTTCTACGCACCTTTAGATCCTTCCAATGACAAAGTGAGGAAGTTTATATACTATCAGTTGACAAATCCCAATGACGCGTGAGGGATATGTCGACACTTCAAGTGATGACCCTTAAGTCAAATGTTATCACTCGGGGGCTCGTGAGACCCTCGCAAAACAGGTCACAATACACCATGGCTTGTGTGACGCACTCCGTCTAATACTTTGACCATCGTCTTACTCCATGACTCAGTCAAAGTGGGGGCTAACTGTAGACACCTACTTTTGTCCCCATTCCCGAAAGGGAAAGGTTCGATGATGAAAGCATAAATCTCCACTTGACAACGCATCTCCTATAAAATAAACGAATATCAATTCCCCTTTTCATTTCACCCAAAACCTGCTATTTATGGAAACCTGCTAAAAATAGTAACTGCCGTAAAAGGTAGCTTCTAAAAGTGGCAAATCATAAAGGATAGAAACCTGTCAGAATTAGGTGTTGCATTCCAACATAAATCCTAAATGAGATAGAAAACTGCAAGAATCCTATTCCTAATATGATTCGGAAATAAGAGTTACGTATTAATTGAAATCCTAACGAGCCTAGAGTTCATAACGGGCCCAGACGCATTCCGCCACAAAATTGATACGCGCTAAAAGACTCGAATTAATCTCAAACTCTACGGATTTCAGGAATCCGAATCTGACTAAAGAAAACAGCCCAGACCCTATTTTCAACGCCTGGCTCTGGGCGCCGAAATCTTCGGCTCCCAGGCCTGGGCGCTGAAAATACTTGGGTACGTGTTTTTTCCTAATTCTTTGTGGATTAGAACTCTGCAATTCTATCTTTCCACGAACTCTTCCCTATAAATAGACCCCTAAATTCGACGTGAAAGACAACAACATACAATTATATCCTGAGTATTGACTCCAACCCTTAGCCTAAGCCTCTCGCTGCGAAACTGTTCACGCGTTCTGTCGCAATCGATCCATAAATCGAACAGAACGTATCCTGTCCCATAATTGAGATTCATTAAATAAAAAGGATAAATAGCAAAGTCAAAGTGGTTAGTTTTCTGAGAACCGTGACGCACCTCTCAAGGGTGCGTCGTAATGTGTCCCTTTTCGATGATTTAACTGCTTTCCTCGCCCTTTTTATGAACTGTTAAACTAACCTAATCTGATTGTTCTATCACGCCTAACAAATATAATATTTTTGGGAAATCGGATTATCATGCTAGGCCCCTTAATACTATTTAAATCAGATAATCACGATCGAATTAGTATTTTATGTTGCATATTGCTAAAATCAACTCAGATTAGTTTAATAGTTAACGCATGTCCCTTCAATTATTTATGCTGAGCTAGTAAGGATATCCTGCCTCTGGAGTTATCGACGAGCGAAGTACTCCTCTCGATAGTTACAGTCCCCCGAACCCTCAATCTCTACCTTGCGGGTGTATGTTGAGAGATCCCCACACCAGGGATCACAAGGGAACCTACGGCCGTCGTGGTCAAACATAATTGCACTCCCTTTATGTCACGATAACCGGGTTTTGTCAGTTTTTCTCATTGTCGTTAAAAACTGAATGGCGACTCCTATATTACTAGTCAATTGGATGTAAACTCACAGGAAATCCAATTACACTTGATTGCATAAAAGAATCGTCACACCCACGAGGGACAAGGTCACGCATTAGCCTCGTGCTTTTTCGACCCCCTCACACAGTCCTGATAGCCGCCAGAAAACTCAGACCATACTTTGATGCACACACCATAGAAATCCTGACGAACTTCCCATTAGAGAAAGCTTTGCAAAAAATGGATACAGCCGGCAGGCTGTTGCGATGGGCAATAGAGTTGTCGGAATACCATCTAGAATTCCACCCGCGCAATGCAATAAAAGCCCAAGCCTTGGCCGACTTCGTAGTCGAAGCATCTTATCAGGAGGATAAAGCCAAAGCAGAATCCTGGGAAGTATTAGTGGACGGATCAGCCGCTTAGTCGGGAGCGGGAGCCGGCGTTGTCATGACTTCTCCGACAGGAGATAAATTCGAATACGCAATCAGATTCACTTTTACAGCTTCGAACAACGAAGCAGAGTATGAGGCAGCCATCGCAGGGGTACAGCTATGTTTGTTGGCAGATGCCAAGAGGATAATAATGATAACAGATTCTCAGTTGGTGGCGAATCAGTTTTCAGGAGAGTACGAAACCAAAGAACCGTCAATGCGGCGATACCGAGAAAAATTAAAAACACTCACAGCGAAGCTGGAGGCTTTTGAGATCGTACTGGTCCCTAGAGCGCTAAACACTGCCGCAGACGGCCTAACAAAACTAGCCAGTTCGAAAGCAATCGAGCTCAATAGATCAGTAATGATAGAGATCATGCACAGAAGAAGCACGAAGGATAAAGGGAAAGAAGTAATGGTCATCACGGGAAACACAGAATTGTACGATAATATCTGGACGTACAAGACGACAGGGGTGCTGCCGGCCAACATCAACGAGGCAAAGAAAGTCAAAAAAGACGTCTGCTGGTACGTTATATATCAGGGACAACTCTATAAAAGAGCATTCAGCCTCCCCCTGCTCCGATGTTTGACGGCATATGAGTCTGCAAGATTAATCAAGAGATGCATGAGGGTATATGTGGAAACCATGTAGGAGGAAAGACACTTTCTTTGATCTGCCAAAGACAAGGTTACTACTGGCCAACTATGCTCGAGGATGCACAAAACTATGTCAAGAAATATGAGAAATGCCAACTGTTCGCCCCAGTAATACGCATGCCAGCAAATGATCTGATGTCAATTCTGAATCCAATTCCATTCGCCCAATGGGGAATGGATATTGTAAGACCCTTCACAACAGCTTCTGGGGGTAGGAAATTTTTTATCGTAGCTGAGCCGTTAGCAAAGATAACAGCCAACCAAGTACGGAAATTCATCTGGAAGAATATCATAACAAGGTTCGGAATACCGACAACGATAGTGTTCGACCACGGATGCCAGTTCGACTGCGCGCCTATCCAGGCATTCCTGGTGAACTATCGAGTCAAGTTTGCATACGCAATAGTCTGCCACCTGTGAGGGGGTCGAAAAAGCACGAGGCTAATGCGTGACCTCGTCCCTCGTGGGTGTGACGCTTCTTTTTGTCAAATCAAGTGTAATTGGATTTCCTTTGAGTTTACACCCAATTGACTAGTAATATAGGAGTCGCCATTCAGTTTTTAACTACAATGAGAAAAATTGACAAAACCCGGTTATCGTGACATAAAGGGAGTGCAATTATGTTTGACCACGATGGCCGTAGGTTCCCTTGTGATCCCTGGTGGTGGGGATCGCTCAACGTACACCCGCAGGGTAGAGATTGAGGGTTCGGGGGACTGTAACTACCGAGAGGAGTACTCGCTCTTCGTTAACTCCAGAGGCAGGATATCCTTACTAGCTCAGCATAAATAATTGAAGGGACATGCGTTAACTATTAAACTAATCTGAGTTGATTTTAACAATATGCAACATATAGTACTAGATCGAGCGCGATTATCTGATTTAGATTGTTTTAAGGAACCTAGCATGATAATCCAATTTCCCAAAAATATCATATTTATTAAGCGTGATCGAACAATCAGATTTAGTTAGTTTAACAGTTCATAAAAGGGCGAGGAAAGCAATTAAATCATAGAAAAGGGACACATTACGACGCACCCTTGAGAGGTGCGTCACAGTTCTCAGAAAACTAACCACGTTGACTTTGCTATTTCTCCTTTTATTTAACGAATCTCAAATTATGGGACGGGATACGTTGTGTTCGATTTATGGATCGATTGCGACAGAACGCGTGATCGGTTTTGCAGCGTGAGGCTTAGGATTAGGGGTTCAGAGTCAATACTCAGAAATATAATTGTGTGTTGTGTGTGTCCTTTTCACGTCGAACTTAAGGCCCTATTTATAGAAAAGAGTTCGTGGAAAGATAGAATTGTAGAACTCTAATCCACGAGGAATTAGGAAAAAACACGTACCAGGTATTTTCAGCGCCTAGGCCTGGGCGCTGAAGATTTCGGCGCCCAGAGCCAGGCGTTGAAAATAGGATCTGGGCCGTTTTTCTTAGTCAGATTCGGACACTAGTGGAAAAAACCCCTGTTGTAGCCCCCTTGTTGAGGGGGGCATACATAAGCGCGCCTCAATAGCTACTTAGTCAACGCGGGTCAAATATTTTACTATTCTATTGAGGCGGGCTTTTGTGGTGTTCGCTTCTACAGAAGCTGTTGAAGGGGGCTTTCCTTGCCCGCCTCAATAGAAAGAAGCTGTTGAAGGGGGCTTTTAATTGCCCGCCTCAATAGGGTCTTTCTGTTGAAGGGGGCTTTTAATTGCCCGCCTCAATAGGCTACATTAAATTTAAATCAATTACAACCACCGCCAAACAGATAAGCTAGATCTCTTCACATCTCGTCGTACTTCACATCTCTTCCAACGCATACCTATCCTCACCGCGCGACTCCACCACCACCATAACCACCACCACCACCTTCCTCACCGCGCGGCTCCACCACCACCATCTGAAGGAGAGTTTCCCCACCGTCGTCTTTCCTACCTTCGCGCGACTCCATCTGTTTCACACAATCGATTTGTGAAGCTAGGTTAGTTTTTATTAGCAATTATTTGGGTGATAATCCTCTTTTTTCTCGTGCATTTTCCACTTCATTTCATTTTTGTTTGATTTCCCTTGTTCATCGACCTAATTGCCCCTGTTTGTTGTTTGAATTCCTGCTCGACCTAACTCCATCTGTTTTTTGTTTGAATTCCTGCTTGAATTTCATTTTTGTTTGAATTTCTCGTGCTAGGTTAGTTTTCTGTTTTGGATTACATGGCTTTTGGTGAAATGCCATTTGATTTAATGTCTGGCTTTTGGCATTGGACAGACTACTAAAGAGACTTAATTACCCAGGAGCGACTGAATTTGGGGTGGATTTGTCTCAGGCCAACATCTCAATTCAACTTGATGTTGGGAAGGGAGGAAATAGTGGCTCAAATGCTATAGCACCCGTTGTAGAGGTAGGTTATGAGGTTCTCTGATACTTTCTTTTGTTTATGAGGTAGCACCTTTCTTTTGTTTATCACTATTCTCTGATACTTAGAGCTGACTGACTGTCTGCCAGATTGCCTTGATATTATGCTAAAATGACATCTACGAGGTTACTTGTATATGACTTGGTGGTAATAAACCTGGCCTTCACTGGATTATTTACTTCAAGATTTCTTATTGGACCTGTATTGTACTTGAAAAAAGGTAGTCAGAGTTTGAGGATATCGCTAGATTGATCTGATTTTAGCTGAATGAATATGAAGTAAACCGAATTAACCCGAACAGAACCCAATCCAAGTGAATACGTTGCCTTTTTTCTGCTACCCTGTTAGTGTTTCAAAGTGTAGTCTCCCAATTCCGCTAACCTAATGTGCAAATGGGTTTATTTACACTGAATGCGGGTTTCGTAACTAATTTAAAACCTAAACATGAGCATCGCTGGGATCTATTAATTGAGTACTGGAGGATGGCTTTTACTGATATTTTATCTTTGGATAAGATTGCATCATTAGAGAACAAAGATCTTATGCCAAGCTAGTTTATACTTAAATCGATTTTAGTTTATTCCTGTGAAATCTTATGTGAAGCTAATAAATGTTAATGTTGACACATATTCCTGTTTTGTTTGGTTTTAAAATTGAGATGAGGTCTTACCATTTTTCTGATGTATAGTTCTTGTGTCAAAATTAAGAATTTGTGGCTTGATTTATCTAATTCTGTGTAAAACCTTGTGTTATTAGAAATGAGTCGTCGTTGGATGTACGGTGACCATACTACGGTGGAATACTTGAGTGGGGTTAAGGAGTTCCTTAGATGTGCTTTAGCACACCAACGGAATACGAAAGCCGCAAAGATCTATTGTCCTTGCCGTGATTGTAACAATGTAAGGCGGTTAGGTGATATTGATGAAATTGAGGATCATTTATTTCGTCGTGGGTTTAAGCAAGATTACCATGTCTGGTTTTGGCATGGTGAGAAAATACTTGATCGTCCAAGTTCTAGTGTGAATGAATTTGATGTTCTGGCAGAGAGTGATGAGAGTGATGAGAGTGATTCTGATATTTCTGAGAATAATGAGATGGATGATGATGAGCAAGAAGATAATGAAATAAATGAAATGATGGATGCGGTGAAAGATCACTTGAATGGACGACCTCACATACTCGAGCAGGTATTAAAGGCTGCTGAGACGCCTTTGTACCCTGGGTGTACAAATTCAAATTGTTAGAATGTGTGGCATCACTTTCCAACTTGAAAGCGGAGAGTGGTTGGACCGAAGAAAGTTTCACGAAATTATTGAAACGACTAGGTCTTTGGTTTCCCGATGGCAATGACATTCCCACCTCTGCCTATTATGCCAACAAATTGACGAATCCCTTAGGCTTAGAGGCCGTCAAGATAGATGCTTGCCCAAATTATTGTATTCTTTACAGAAAAGAGTATGAAAATTTGGATAAGTGTCCAACGTGTTCTATGTCGCGTTACAAGCGTAAAGGGGCCAATTCAGCTAAGAGGGGACCGCCCGCCAAGGTATTGTGGTATCTTCCGATCATACCTAGGTTTGAGCGCTTGTTCTCCGTAAAGAAGAATGCTAAGTATCTGAGGTGGCATGCGGAAGGGAGGAAGAAAGATGAATTCCTTAGACATCCGGTTGATTCTCCTCAATGGAGAACTATTGATAAGAAGTATCCTGAATTTGGCAAGGAGGTTAGAAATCTGAGACTTGCTCTATGTACAGATGGGATGAATCCATACGGCTCTCTGAGTAGTCAACATAGCACTTGGCCGGTTCTTCTTGCAATTTACAATCTTCCTCCATGGTTGTGTATGAAACGCAAGTATATCATGTTGTCACTCCTCATCTCAGGGCCTAAGCAGCCAGGACATGATATAGATGTGTATCTCGCTCCACTCATAGATGATTTGAAATTTTTGTGGAATGAAGGTGTTCCAATGTTCGATGCTCACACCAACTCAAACTTTACATTGCGGGCAATGGTTTTCTGTACCATAAATGATTTTCCGGCCTATGGAAACTTGTCTGGGTACAAAACCAAAGGAGAACAAGCATGCCCTATATGTGAAGAGGACATGAAGCCCACACGGTTGGATCATTTCAAGAAAAATATCTACCCAGATTTCAGGAAGCACCTTAGTCGATATCATCCTTATCGTAAGAAGAAGAAGGAATTCAATGGGTTCACCGAGGAAGGAGTAGCTCGTACACCTTTGACAGGATCACAAGTTTATGAACGTATCAAAAATGTTAAAACCAAATACGGTAAGTGCTTCAAGTCCAAGTCTAAAAAGGGTATTTTATGGAAGAAAGTGTCTCCATTATGGGATCTTCCCTACTGGAAAGATTTGTCGGTTAGGCATTGTCTCGATGTAATGCACATTGAGAAAAATGTGTGCGATGCTATTATCGGGACTTTGCTAAACATACCAGGAAAGACCAAGGACAATGAGAATGTGCGGAAAGATATGAAAAAGAAGAATATTCGACCAGATTTGTGGCCTGTTAAAAAAAAGGATGGTACAAAGACCTTTCTGCCTCCAGCGTGTTACACAATGTCGAGAAAGGAGAAGAAGAAGTTTTGTGAGTGCTTACATGGCATTAAGGTTCCCTCGGGATATTCGTCGAATGTTAAGCGCCTAGTGTCTCTCTCGAACCTTAGGTTGATTGGTATGAAGTCTCATGATTGTCATGCACTGATTAATGTATTTTTGCCAATTGCACTTCGTGGGATATTGCCGAAACACGTGAGACATGTTATAACAAAACTTTGTTTGTTTTTCAATTCCATATGTGCTAAGGTGATTGATCCGGAGACTTTGGATGCTTTGCACAATGATGTTGTTGAAACTCTATGTCGATTTGAAATGTATTTTCCGCCTTCTTTCTTTGATATAATGGTGCATTTGATTGTCCATTTAGTTCGCGAAGTCAAGTTATGTGGTCCGGTTTTCTTAAGATGGATGTATCCTTTTGAGAGATTTTTTAAGACTTTAAAGGACAAAGCAAGGAATCCGGCTAATCCAGAGGGTAGTATCATTCGGGGAGTCCATAAAGAAGAGATTTCTGGATATCTAGCTGAGTTTTTGTCAAGCCTTGAACCAATAGGACTTCCAAAATCTCGACATGTTGGTAGGCTCGCAGGGGAGGGAGTAATTGGTAAAAATGTGATATCTCCTCCATCGGAGAGGAAGAAGAAGGCACATCTTTGTGTGTTGCAGCATCTTACAGAGGTTCATCCTTATTTAGAAAAGCATCTGCTTGAATTGCAACATTGTAATCCTAAGTTGAAGGAAAGAGCGTTGATGCGGGAACATAATCGCACATTTATTGAATGGTTTAAGAAGGAAGTTGGAAAGAAACAAGACCATGATGTTTCTGATACGATCAAGTGGTTATCTCGAGGTCCTCGACTATGTGTTCGATCTTTTGAAGGATATGATATCAATGGGTTCACATTCTACACTAGAAGGCAAGATGAAAAGAGTGTAGTGCAAAATAGTGGAGTAAAGGTTGTTGCATCATCTAGGGTCTATGAAAGCGCTAAGGATAAAAGGTCGGTTGATTCAACACAATCATATTATGGTGTTATCGAAGAAATATGGGAGCTTGATTATACCTATTTTGTGATCCCTGTTTTTCGGTGTCAGTGGGCTAACAACCAAAATGGTGTGAAGCGAGATGAAATTTTCCCGGGTTTAACCTTGGTGAACTTTGATCGACTAAGTGACAGTGACGAGCCATTCATTCTAGCATCACTAGCTAAGCAAGTTTTTTATGTGGTTGACAATATTGATCCTAGATGGCGTGTTGTTGCCCAAGGAAAAAGACATATTTTGGGTATTGATGATGTTGTAGATGAAGATGAGTATGATGAGTATGATGACACACCTCCGTTACCAATGGTTGTTCAACCATTGCCAGAAGAGGAGGATGCAAATAATACTAATCATATGCGTACAGATCATACGGAAGGAATATGGGTTACGAATCGTAATTGAAACATACATGTGTAAGTTCGGGCTTCACTTTTGATGCATTGTTGAAGTTTTTGACTTTGTTCTTTCTATTCATATCTGAAAGCCTGTGCGCCTTGGAATTTTTGTTATCTTGACTACTTAAATTTGAATAGTGTTTGGCCAATTGCACTAATCAACTCAGTGAAGTACTGTTTTAGCTTCTCAGTGCACTGATCAGTTCTGTTCTGTGCACTGATCTGCACTGCCCAGATCAGAACTGTGCAGATCAGTGGACAAAACTGATCAGAACTGTGCAGTTATGTGCACTGATCTGCACAGCTCAGATCAGAACTGTGCAGATCAGTGCACAGAACTGGTCAGTTCTGATCAGTTCTGTGCACTGATCTGCACAGCTCAGATCAGAACTGTGCAGATCAGTGCACAGAACTGGTCAGTTCTGATCAGTTCTGTGCACTGATCTGCACAGCTCAGATCAGAACTGTGCAGATCAGTGCACAGAACTGGTCAGTTCTGATCATTTCTGTGCACTGATCTGCACAGCTCAGATCAGAACTGTGCAGATCAGTGCACAGAACTGGTCAGTTCTGATCAGTTCTGTGCACTGATCTGCACAGCTCAGATCAGAACTGTGCAGATCAGTGCACAGAACTGGTCAGTTCTGATCAGTTCTGTGCACTGATCTGCACAGCTCAGATCAGAACTGTGCAGATCAGTGCACAGAACTGGTCAGTTCTGATCAGTTCTGTGCATTGATCTGCACAGTTCTGATCTGAGCTGTGCAGATCAGTGCGTAGAACTGGTCAGTTATGATTTTTTTTGGGTTGTTTTTTTAGGTGAGGTTTGATTTGGGATTGTTTTGCATGTTAGGTGTAATACCATAAGGCCATTATTTTTGGTATAGCTTTGTAAATGGCCAATTGTAGCATTTTGCCCTTAATATAAAAAAACAAGACATAATGTATACACAACCTACCCGTTGTCTACTTGCCCATGACTTCATTTTGCTAACCACAACTAAAGATTTCATTTATGCTGAGCTTCTCTAAAGAGTAGACGAGTGAGCACAATAGTCTTTTGTCATATTTACTTTTCTCTTATTCCCGTAATTGAATTTGTTTTGTAGTCATTATTTCGTTTGGAAACCAAAATTCTTTATGAATTTGTTTTGTAGGCAGACTTTCATAGTCTTCATTTGAAACATGTATCAATTTTATTATAACTGAAAACTGAGTATTTCTCTCTTTTCTAAGTATTGCTCTCTTTTCTAAGTATTGCTCCCTTTACTAAGTATTGCTCTCTTTTCTTTGTTGCAGGACCGTAGCTACCATGGATGATCATCGTGATAATGAAATACAGGGAATTGATGGAGCTAGTCATCCTACGGGGGAATCACAAGGTACCAACACTAGTAAAAAGACCAAATTCCGTGGTCCGTCAAAAGGAGTTCAAGCCAAAAAGCCTATGCATCTTCAGTATAATCAATATGGAATCCCCGATGGAGAATGGTCAGGAGAATACGGGAAGCAAGTTCGGTCTTGTGCTGCTAGAATTAACATTAATGTGAAAGAATATTCAACGTTAGATGAACACACAAAGAAGGGGTTTTGGGAGGAGACCAAGGTAAACATTGAATAAAAACTTGATTTGTATTCTCCTAGATTATCTATTTGTGTAGCATACGTTTCTAACAATCTCTTATCCATAAAATTAACAGCTTCTGTTCCACATTATTGATGATCCGGCTAAAAGGAGAGAAAAATATTTTCATATGTGTGTGGCGAAACGCTTTGGAGCTTTCAAGTCCAGGTTAACGCGGCGTTGGATAACTAAGAAAGAAAAAATGCCGAAACATCAGACAAATGACATGCCTTGGGACATCTACCATCAAATCACAGAGGATGATTGGAAAACATTTGTGATGGAACGAAACAAGCCGGAGATGTTGGTAATAATGAATTTACTTTGCTAGATATTTTTTTATATAATTATATGATTAGTTTGTTGTTGCCATCTTTAAATGTTCGACATGTTCTTTATGTGTTTTTTGACAGGTTCGTAGAGAAAAAGCAAGTAAAAGTGCATTACAAAACAAGCACCCACATCGCACAGGCCAAAAGGGTTATGTTAGAAAGAGACCAGAGTGGATAAATGATGGGCGACTACCGCCAGAGGCAGCTTTAACCCTCTCAAGTGGCTCCTCCTCAGTGACCTCATCACTCACCACAGCGCCAGATAGATTTAAGAAGTTTAGATCAGTAGAGTGGATCTTGGCTCATCAAGTTAAAAACAAAGAGGGAAAGTGGGAAGTTGACCCGAATGATAAAGAAGCCGTAAATATTGCTAAGATGGCTGTAAGTGCATATGAAATTTTACGTTCTATATCATTTTCTTTCCTAATTCCTAGTTCTATTGCTAAGATTGCTTCTCCTTTCCATCATGTATACCATCTAATTTTTACTTTCCTAATTCTTATAGTTGGAGTACATAGAAGAAGAGGGAAAAGGAAATATTTCATTCACCCAGGGAGAAGATGCCCTCACCAAGGCTATGGGAAAAAAGGATCACCGTGGGCGTGTCAAGGCAACAGGTGGAGTTAATGTCGGTTACAAAGTTGCTTTCGGTCCAATAGACCGAAGTAGTAGATGTGGCCATATTGAACCATCACCGGAGGCTATCGAATCAATCAGAGCTTCGGTGAGAAGGGAGTTTGAAGATCAATTAGAGAGAAAGGTGGCGGAGGCCCTCCAAAACCAACTAGCCACATTGAAAGCAACCGGTCAACTAAACACCCTCTCTACCCCCGCACTTGATTCTACTCTTGTAAGTGATGAGTTTGATGTTAACCGTGCACTCGTAACTTGTTGTCCGAGTTCATCGCAGCAACCACGCGAGCTGAAGGTATATATTCTCTATAGTGCATACACTCAAAACACCCCTAGCTAGGTTTTTAATATTGTACTTTGTAGTGATTTCTGAAATTTTGTAAATTTATTTGTGAAGGCCATAACTCCATGTCGTCTTGCCCTTGAGGATAAAGTTTTGGGTAACAAAGTGATAGTGGCAGATGGTATGGCGTACCCATTGGATGGTTCGTTGGACCAACACTTTAGATCGATGAAGCCTAGTCATTATAAGGTCCAAGTTGATTGTATTTACGACGGACATGATGATGACACTCTTCCGGTACCTACTGGAGATGGATTCAATAACTTAGGCAGGGCTCTTGCTAGTTTTGTGCAATGGCCAATTCACTTGGTGATTTTCGAAGAAGACGAGGTATAAATTTTTTATTATTAATTGTCATTCATTGCGTTATGCATCTTTTTATTTATTATTGCTATTTGCCTACCTCTGTTTAGAATTAGATTCAGAGCCTTGAACTCCTTTGGTTTCTACCTCTGTTTAGGAGTACTCTACTCCACGCCCAACAAAGAAGTCCAGGAGTCAGATTTTTGAAGAGGTGGTTGGTAGCTCCAAAGAGAAGAAAAACGAATTAATTGTCAAAGAGAAGACAACAGAATTAGTTTTCAAAGATAAGACAACAGAATTAATTGTCAAAGAGAAGGCAACACTTGATTTAGGGTCCAAAGAGAAGACAACACTGAAGTTAACGGCCAAGGTAAACCATATGCTTCCCACTCCCCTGTGCTTCAACACTGAAATCAAAACTGAACTTTTCATGCTAGCTTAACATTATTGTTACAGGAAAATTCATGCTCAAATAAGTTGGAGTCGAAATCGAAGTCGAAGAACTCTAAGAAATCCAAAGAGATGGTAGGTAGTTGTGATCGTAAAACTGAAGAATCAGCCGCCAAAAGTAAGAAGCAAAATTTGGCAGACGACACAATTCAAGGTCTTGGCCCATCATGCAATTATTTGAAGTTTATCATCAATACGGAGCCCGGTGATGTATATAAAAATACTTCAATCCCATTGCCCGCTTCGGTTTGGCATTATGACGAAGATCGACAAACTTATGTACATGAGGTTGACGTTGAAGAGTTCCTTAGAGGGGCGTGCCTCAACATTTCAGTGATCCAAGTCTATATGATGTAAACTTTTCCATCGATATTTTTGTTTTTGGTTTTGTCAACTATAATAGTTTTTGAAATTTTTGCATTATACATTTACTTTGTAGGTGTTTATTCCACGAACACACCTTTGCATTTGACAACTCTCAGATTGGGTTTGTTTGTCCCGAGGCAATGTCAAGCTCTAGAATCAAGGCCAACCCTCAGGCTGCATCAATGTATTTGAAAGTAGTTTTCAATGCTGAAATTGAAAAGGAGAAGAAGGGTGATCCTAACATTACCAAGTGGTTTTTGATCCCATACCATCAAGAGTAAGTGTTAGAGATTGATCGATATTTGGTAAATAGCTATGTTATTGTTATTTTCATGCATAAGGTTGCAATAACATTTACATATAATGCAGAAATCATTGGATTTTGTACGTGTTAGACCTACGTAGAGGTTGTGCGTATATTTTCGACTCTGCGATAGGTTCCAACCGAGAAAATAGTGCATGGGGAATCTTGTGTTTGTAAGTTACTTTCAATTCTTTTTAAGTTATTTCTTTTCGTGCCGAATCAGATTCATGAAGTTTTACTCAACTTCCAGGGCATACCAAGTGTACAAGTTTAATGATGGGATTTGTCCGAATAGAGCGACTATGCAGGGGTTGAAAGGCTTCCATGTAAAGGTATATCATGCTTACTAATTAGCTTTACTTTTTTTTTGGGTAACTACTTGGATATATAATTTATGATTTATCTCCAAATCAGTGTGCTCAACAAGTCGGCGCCCGCGAGTGTGGCTATTACGTTATGAAGTTCATGCATGAAATAGTCACGTTACACCATAACACTGATGAGCGGTTAGATAATGTTCGTTCTTTTACCATATGTTAGTTGAACTACTAATACTAGTACTTTTACGTAGTAGAATTCTTAATTTACAAGTAGCATTACTTATCACGTTACTTATTTCAGGCTTACACTCCAAGAAATGCGCCTTATACCGATGAGGAAATAGATGTGGTTCGTGAGCAATGGGCTAAGTTTTTTACAACCGAGTATTTATTTACTTAGGTTGTTTAGACACAAAGATGGAAGCGTTTATATCTTCATGGATTTGGTAAAGTTCTTTAATTTTTCCATAATTACAAGTCTGCTGGATTTGCTAATTTATTGCTTTGAATACTAATCTGCTGGTCTTGCTGCTGCTGCATGTGAATTCTGATCTGGTGGTCTTTAGAATTTCACTTCCATCTGTGTGTTTCTCCTCTGTTTGCTTCTGTTGCTGCTCTGTATGTTATTGTTTCTGCTTTGCTTCATTTGTTTGCTCGGCACTTGGATTGTGGGGTTCGTTTGCCCCTTAGATACCCTTAAGTTGAATGTGTGTGCAGATGTGCTAGATCTAGTTCACCTTCGAATTGGTTCTTCTAAAAAGGCAGAATGTTGTAGTCTTGTTAGTAACCTAGTGGTCATGTGTGTGGTCAAAATTTGCTGTATACATGTGTGTGGTCAGAATATATACACTTAGACTGCATTCTTACAGTGTTATCTTTCAAAACAACTGCTCAGATGCAACTGTGACGAAGATTCAATGTTTTGGAATTGCTAGATTTGCATAGTTTCTCATGTGGCTTTAGTTTAAGTAAAAACAAGCTTACATTGTATGAGCTAGTAAAAATTGCTGCCAAAAAACTACATATTTTCCCTTTTCTGCTCCTGCTTCTTTATATTTAGCTTCCACAGCTTCTTTCAGCTTCCTTGAAATTGAAACCTTTAAGGGGGAAGCTAGATGTTGTGGTATGTCCTTAACATGACTAATATACATAGTTTTAACTTTCTAAAACTCATTCGAATCTATTTATGCACATTTAAGGCTCATTAGGTCGTTATAGGTCATGTTTAGAGCTAAAATGACATTTCCGCTCCCAACTTTGAACTAAAGAACCTAAGGACTCATTTGATTCTTATTACATGATTAATATGCATAGTTTTAACTTTCTAAAACTCATTCGAATCTATTTATGCACATTTAAGGCTCATTAGGTCGTTATAGGTCATGTTTAGAGCTAAAATGAAATTTCCGCTCCCAACTTTGAACTAAAGAACCTAAGGACTCATTTGATTCTTATTACATGATTAATATGCATAGTTTTAACTTTCTAAAACTCATTCGAATCTATTTATGCACATTTAAGGCTCATTAGGTCGTTATAGGTCATGTTTAGAGCTAAAATGACATTTCCGCTCCCAACTTTGAACTAAAGAACCTAAGGACTCATTTGATTCTTATTACATGATTAATATGCATAGTTTTAACTTTCTAAAACTCATTCGAATCTATTTATGCACATTTAAGGCTCATTAGGTCGTTATAGGTCATGTTTAGAGCTAAAATGACATTTCCGCTCCCAACTTTGAACTAAAGAACCTAAGGACTCATTTGATTCTTATTACATGACTAATATACATAGTTTTAACTTTCTAAAACTCATTCGAATCTATTTATGCACATTTAAGGCTCATTAGGTCGTTATAGGTCATGTTTAGAGCTAAAATGACATTTCCGCTCCCAACTTTGAACTAAAGAACCTAAGGACTCATTTGATTCTTATTACATGATTAATATGCATAGTTTTAACTTTCTAAAACTCATTCGAATCTATTTATGCACATTTAAGGCTCATTAGGTCGTTATAGGTCATGTTTAGAGCTAAAATGACATTTCCGCTCCCAACTTTGAACTAAAGAACCTAAGGACTCATTTGATTCTTATTACATGATTAATATGCATAGTTTTAACTTTCTAAAACTCATTCGAATCTATTTATGCACATTTAAGGCTCATTAGGTCGTTATAGGTCATGTTTAGAGCTAAAATGACATTTCCGCTCCCAACTTTGAACTAAAGAACCTAAGGACTCAGATTCTTATTACATGATTAATATGCATAGTTTTAACTTTCTAAAACTCATTCGAATCTATTTATGCACATTTAAGGCTCATTAGGTCGTTATAGGTCATGTTTAGAGCTAAAATGACATTTCCGCTCCCAACTTTGAACTAAAGAACCTAAGGACTCATTTGATTCTTATTACATGACTAATATACATAGTTTTAACTTTCTAAAACTCATTCGAATCTATTTATGCACATTTAAGGCTCATTGGGTCGTTATAGGTCATGTTTAGAGCTAAAATGACATTTCCGCTCCCAACTTTGAACTAAAGAACCTAAGGACTCATTTGATTCTTATTACATGACTAATATACATAGTTTTAACTTTCTAAAACTTATTCGAATCTATTTATGCACATTTAAGGCTCATTAGGTCGTTATAGGTCATGTTTAGAGCTAAAATGACATTTCCCCTCCCAACTTTGAACTAAAGAACCTAAGGACTCATTTGGTTCTTATTACATGACTAATATACATAGTTTTAACTTTCTAAAACTCATTCGAATCTATTTATGCACATTTAAGGCTCATTAGGTCGTTATAGGTCATGTTTAGAGCTAAAATGACATTTCCGCTCCCAACTTTGAACTAAAGAACCTAAGGACTCATTTGATTCTTATTACATGATTAATATGCATAGTTTTAACTTTCTAAAACTCATTCCAATCTACGTATGCACATTTAAGGCTCATTGGGTCGTTATAGGTCATGTTTAGAGCTAAAATGACATTTCCGCTCCCAACTTTGAACTAAAGAACCTAAGGACTCATTTGATTCTTATTACATGACTAATATACATAGTTTTAACTTTCTTAAACTCATTCGAATCTATTTATGCACATTTAAGGCTCATTAGGTCGTTATAGGTCATGTTTAGAGCTAAAATGACATTTCCGCTCCCAACTTTGAACTAAAGAACCTAAGGACTCATTTGATTCTTATTACATGAATAATATACATAGTTTTAACTTTCTAAAACTCATTCGAATCTATTTATGCACATTTAAGGCTCATTAGGTCGTTATAGGTCAACAACGTACTTAATTATCTCTATAGTCTGCAACTATATCTTTTAATTTTATGCTTCAATGGAATGTAAAGACAATATCGTGAGTGTAAACTTTGGTACTCATATATATTTTCCTTCCATGCAACTTGCAGGCTAGGGATCGAGTCGATTGGAAGAAAGTCAACACGACCTTACTTAAGGTTTGTAATGCATGATCTAAAGGGACCTAAGTGGCTGGATTAGAGACATTTGTTAGATTAGCTCTCTAGCCTTTTGTCTTTAGTTGTTAATATTAGTTGTAATTTGTTAGACTAGCTAGGTGTTTAAAAATTGTAAACATACGTACTATATATACGCTTTAATTTGCTCTGTTGGGTTAATATAAATGAAGTTAATGTAATGATTTATTTATCAAAGATAAGCAGATTCATACCTTTGCTATTTTGGTGTTGATTGGGTACAGGTTTCAATACTCAATGGAGTATATATCTAGTTGTGGTTATTGCCGCCTATTTTATATTTTAAAAGAATTTGGAAAAAAAAAATTAATGTTGTTGAAGGGGGCTTTTAATGTACGCCTCAACAACATATGAAATTATGGCGCCAATGTACTGGTATTGGCGCAAAAATAAGGACCTGTTGAGGGGGGCATTTAAGAAGTGAGCCTCAACAGAGGAGGCTGTTGAGGCGGGCTTCTTAAATGCCCCCCTCAACAGGTCCTCATTTTTCGCTTTTCTGTAGAGGTTGTTGAGGCGGGCTTTTGAAAGCCCCCCACAACAGATCACCTGTTGAGGCGAACAAAGCCCGCCTCAACAGATCACTGAGCTGTTGAAGCTACGTATGTCGCAGCGGGCCTTGTTCGCCTCAATAAACCCAAAATGCCCCCCTCAACAGGTATTTTTTCCACTAGTGGGATTCCTAGAATCCGGAGTATTTGAGATTTAATTGAGTCTTTTAGTGCATATTAACCTTGTGACGGGATGCGTCTGGGCCCGTTACGAACTCTAGGCTCGTTAGGATTTTAATTAATACGTAACTCTTATTTTCGAATCATATTAGGAATAGGATTCTCTCATAATCTCTATCTCATTTAGGATTTATGTTGGAGTGCAACACCTAATTCTGACAGGTTTCTATCTTTTATGACTTGCCACTTTTAACAACTACCATTACGGCAGTTACTATTTTTAGCAGGTTTCCATAAGTAGCAGGTTTCTATAAATAGCAGGTTTCGGGTGAAATGAAAAGGGAAATTGAGATTCATTATTTTACAGGAGATGCGTTGTCAAGTGGAGATTTACGTTTTCATCATCGAACCTTCCCTTACGGGAATAGGGACAAAAGTAGGTGTCTACAGTTAGCCCCCACTTTGACTGAGTCTTGGAGTAAGACGATGGTCAAAGTATTAGACGGAGTGCGTCGCACAAGCCATGGTGACCTGTTTTGGTGAGGGTCTCACGAGCCCCCGAGTGATAACATTTGACTTAAGGGTCATCACTTGAAGTGTCGACATATCTCTCACGTGTCATTGGGATTTGTCAACGGATAGTATAGAAACTTCCTCACTTTGTCATTGGAAGGATCTAAAGGTGCGTAGAAACTCCCTCACTTTGTCATTGGGAGTAGCTACAGATGTTTTCAAAATTAAAGCTATAAAGTGTAATTAGGCCTGGCCAAGCCCAACCACGAGGTAAAAATGTTTTTAAAGATTCTCATTTTTAGGGCTAGCTAAACGAGAAAACCCCCTTGTTTTTATGGGACGTAAAACGAAGAAAATCCAGCACATCGTTCTTTTTTTCTTTTTTTTTTGGAAAAAACGGAAAACCAATCTTTTAATTTTTGAAAAAAGGGAAAACTACTCACATCGCTTTTTTGGAAAAACGGAAAACCAAAAGCTACTCACATCGTTCTTTTTTTTTGGAAAAACGGAAAACCAAAAGCTTCTCACATCGTTCTTTTTTGGGAAAAACGGATAACCAAAAGCTACTCACATCGTTATTTTTTGGAAAAAACGGAAAATCAGAAAAAGTTATCGCTGCAGCGACTAAGGACCTGCGCGGTTAGTGGCGCAGACCCCGCCGGCTAAAGATGGCGAGCCTGTCCGCTAAGGGTGGACACCCCGTCCGATAGAAGTGGACAAATCTGTTTTTGAAATTTGAAAATAAGGACCTACGCGGTTTGTGACGTAGACCCCGCCGGCTGAAGATGGCGAACCTGTCCGCTAAGGGTGGACGCCCCGTCCGATAGAAGTGGACGAGTCTGTTTTGAAGTTTGTTTGCTTTTTTTTTGAAAATAAGGACCTAAGTGGTTTGTGACGTAGACCCCGCCGGCTGAAGATGGCGAGCCTGTTTTTGTTTTGAAGATTTTATATTTTTTTCATTTTTGAAAACTGAGGACCTGCGCGGGTAGTGACGCAGACCCCGCCCGCTGAAGGTGGGCGAGCCCTGTCCGCTGAGGGTGGACGTCCCTGAATTCGTTTTTTCAATTTGGAACTCGCGTGGTTCGTGACGCGATCTTGCCCGCTGAAGATGGGCAAGTTCCTATTTCTTTTGTTCATCGTGATTTCTTTTGAAAATTTCTTTTCTTATTCATTCTCGCAGGAGCGAATTCTTTCGAGGGATGCTCGGATTTAGTTACAACCTGAATGTGGGCTGATAACGTGCTTAGACGGACCATTGTCTTGTGGTCATCATCTTTCATGGTTTTGAGCTAGTTTTTACGGCTCAATTTTGCCACTACTTGGGTCCTTGATTAGGGGACTATGTATAAGTGTCAATGGCGACCTTTGTCTTGAGGTCGTAAACCGGTTTTATTTTTTTAAGACATCCAAACACGGGACTTCGTACAGCATAGTCTGGGAATATTATTTTAACTTTGCATAATATATATTTTCTTTCGAGCCCCCAAGCATTCGTGCTTGGCGGTCAGTTTTTGTCAAAGAGGTTCTTTGGGGATACGCATTTTGTAATGTCCTTGATTGTGTTTGGGATCGTGCTCGTAAGTGCGAGCGATCTTCTTAGTGGTGTGCTACTTTTGACAAGGTCGTGAGGTGCTACTTTCAGTAAGGAAATCGGCAATATTCGAGTCGAATGGATGCGGCAGGGCCCATTAGAAGTTAGGGCCTTTTTTGAGCCTGGGTTCATTTTCGGCGCCCGTGCCTGGGCGTTAAAGATTTCGGCGCCCGACGCTGGGCGCTGAAAATGAATTCTGGCGAGGTTTCTTGATGACACAGTTGGCCTCTTGTTCGTTCGTTTTTCTCTCTCTTGTTTTTCTTCTTTTGAACGCGTTCGTAAATGTTCGATACTTAGAATGATGATATGAATGTGCGAATGAGCGTTCATAGAATGGTCGTTGTGTGCGGTCCATTAATCAGTTTGCTTGAATCATTTTTTTTTTTGAGCAATGACTGATTTTGAATAGTTTGCTTAGAAGCTTGATAGGGTTCAGGCCCATTTACGAGGTGGGCTCAAACATCGTGCCCTTTTGATTGTTCAAACATTTGCTTCGAGATTTTTATTTTGCTATGGTTGTTTCGTAGCTTGGAGCCCCCAAGTATGCATGTTGGGATGCTTCCTTTTGGCGTACGATTTTTGTAGGTTCTTTCGAGAAAGATGCCTTGGGGTTCCGCTCGTGTAGGTGCGAGCTATCCCTTTCGTGGTAGGTAATATTTTGCTACCTTTAATCCTTAATGTAGAAGTCGTGTGGCTTGCATTTTGAATTTGGGCGATAAGTAGTCTTTGCCTCTTTTACACATGCTCTTTGGTCGTGCCTACATTAGTGCAATATGCCTTACTCTACTTTTAGACTTGTACCGTGGGACGGTTGAACTTATGGTGCGACGTAGGCTTGTGTGGCCTAACGGCGTGTCTTAGAACATTCCTCCAGGTGTTGGGAAATTATTATTTTTTGCATTGGAGTACTTCATCATGCCTCGTTCAGGTGTTCGAATAAGTGTAGCATCTTCTGCGTGGGTTTGCACGGCTTATTACTTCGTTCAATGCGAGGATTCATAGGTGTTTCTTCCCTTTTTTTTTATCTGGGAAAAACTTGGCTAGCAGAAAGATTCAGCGCCCAGGCTGGGGCGTTAAAGATATCGGCGCCCAGCTCTGGGCGTTGAAAATGATTTCTGAGTATATTTTGACAGTTCTTATCCTTAATTTTTTTTCTTTCGCTTTTCCTTTGGAACGAGGTAGACTGTGTAACGGGCGCTTGTAGGGCGAGCGTTATGTGCAGTAGTTTGATCGGAGTGTTGGTGACTCGCGATTTTCAGTTACCCTTGTTAGTGGGGTGACTTTATGTATTCTAAGTAGTGTTTAGAATTTGGGAGGGGTTGTAGCCATTCTAAGGTTCGTTTTACATGATCAAACCTTAGGATTGTGCCCCTATGACGTATGTATAGCATTAGCGTCGAGAATTTGCGATAAAATCGTCATTTCGAGCATTTTTAGAGTGTTTTTCTCAAGCCCCCAACTGTAGCTACGGGATTGGCTTGGTGCTATAATGCTTGGCATACGCTTTTATGCATTCATGGTGACATGGATCACGAATAGTTTGAACCAGACTCGTTTTAGTGCGAGGTACGTTTGAGTAGTGATTTTGCTACTTCTCTTGTAAATGTCGTATTGTGCGACATTGCCATGGTCAAGGTAGTCACATGTTGTAATATGCTTTGACCAAAAGCTAGGTGCCTTTCTTTACCGATAACCATATTTAGAAATCTTTTGACTCACTTGCAACATCGAGATAAATGCATACTTAGACTAAACCATCGACACTTTATTATGTTCGAAGAAGTCTTTGAAAATTATTTAAAATTCGAGTCCTACTGTGTACAATCCGAGGTGTCCTAAGTAAGTTTGACTTATAGAAGGGTTCGTACAGGATTACATGAGTGAATCAAAATACTGTTACGATTTTTGGAATGCTGTCTAAGGATTTGCTGGAAGCCAAGGTGCAGGCGTCAAGATATACTTGTGCCCGTTTGGCATATGCTTTAGGCTTTTAGGGCCACCATTTCCAGAATTGCGGGAATATAAACTGTTTTCAAATCGACTTAGATTTACTTGGTGTATGTCTGCACAAAAGGTCAAGGTATACCTAGTTCTTTCCCTAGCTCTTTCATTTCAATTTTTAGCCCCTAGTTGTTGTTATGTCTTCCCATGATGCTTTCAGATTTCGATTTTAGATGCCCATGTCATATGTCTGAGTAGAGTGAGCCTTGGTTAAGTGTCAAGTCCTATTGACAATGTCTGATTTTTTTCGAAGGGGATTCGCAAGCATTTGAGTTACCATGAACGGGTGCCCTGAGTTCGAAGGAACGATGGGGCGATGCCGTAGAATAATCCTCTTTATTGCAAGCTTACTGCCTTTACTACTTGTCGGCGACTATGACTGTGTCTAGGGGTGAAAGAAGGTCTTTAAGCGAACGACCATGTCTAGTGGTGAAAGAAGGTCTTTAAGTGAGTTAGTTCGCTTTTAGGGAGGGTCAAGTCGAGTACTTTAGAGGTCATGGACGCTTGCGCTAGCCCCCATTCGATTGAGGCAAAGCGATCTTTTGAGTCTTGGCTAAGTGCCTAGGAGTGTGAGTGCTCCTCCTGGCAAGGGTATGTGCCCTTATTATTTTTCGATGTGTGCTCGTTTTGGCATTTTGGTGACTTGGATTCTTCCTTTGACTTTTCTTTCGACTTGGGTTGCAAGTAATTAAATTTCAATAAGGGACTTCTATTCTTTATTCTTGTTTTTCTATAGGCTTTAATATTTTTGCAAATTGGTTGGACCGAATCATGGATGGTCATTATGCTAATGGTTGTGCAAGAGCAGGTTTGTGCTTTGGAAATAATGGGTATGACGCACGTGTCAATGACCGTGCGTGGTTTGCAGCTGACAACAAGTTCAGGAACAAGAGTTGAGGTAATGGTTTCTTGGGTTATGGCAATGAGAACATGGATGGGTTAAATGTGCTGAACAGGGGCCCCAGAGCGAAGGCGTCTAAGATCATAAGGATTGGAAAGGGTAGACATCGTAGAATTTTATGATTTGGATTGGTTGACTCAATTCTTTTCCTTCGTTTACTTGGGTAAATGTTGCACTTTGGGAGGTACGGGATAAGTATTCCATGGCTCGCGCTTTTCGCTCTCCCTTTTCTCTTTCTATTTTTTCCTTTTGCTTGGGATTTTCTCCCCAACATAAATCCTTCAATCAATTTTTTATTTATTTGGGCTAAAAGGTAGATGGTTGTGGTCTTTGAGTCACGAGGCGAGACTGAGTGAGCCTCGTCTGGCAGGCCTATAGTGGACCTTTAATTTTAGTAGGGCGTAGGGTGGACCTTTAGCTTTAGTAGGCCTAGGGTGGACCTTTAAATTGTCTTACTTTGCAAGCGTATTTAGTCGTTTCTTAAAATGTGCAAATAGCGTAGATTCAAAATGTTGTTTTTACCTTATTGAATTTTAACGAAAGAATTACATCGAAAATAATTTTTTGCTTCTTTTCAGATTCCAGTTTCTGGGATTTAATTGGAAGTTGTGATTTAGACTCAAACTTTCATTAATCTTTCTGATAATAACCCGTGTATGAATACAAGGAGGTGGCCTAGACTCAAAATAACGACATGGCGTAAGCCTATAATACTTGACCAAGCGACTCTCAGACTTAGGCTAATTGGACCATAACTTTCGTTGGTTGACACTTTAGATTTTAACCTTTGGGTGTTCATTTGTCATGCGCCATTTTGCTTAATGTTGGCAAGGTAGTAAATTGGGGAGATCGAATTTTTATTTTTGCAAGACTAGAATCATTAGTGCGGCTTCTCTCTTAGTGTGTATTGCTTTACCCCAATGGTAGCCTTATGGTATGCCGATTTGGGTATTTTCATGGTTGGTCATGTTGCATTCATGGAAAATCTTTTAGTCCGTACTTAGTAGTATTTCAAGGAGCGAGTGACTCGAGAGGACTATGATAGTCGTGACCCAATGTGATCATAAGCCTTGAGGCCATTAATTTTTTGCTAAAGGTATTGACACCTTAGGTTCACTTTGGGGGTTGTGCGACTATGGGGGAATGATTTTCAGAATGTGACCGTTTCCATTTTGCAAATACATAACATATTCTTTTTATGGGTGAGAGAGAGTATTGAGGCCGTAGACTCTTAGCAAGGGATGACAATTACATATGGGTGCTTATTGATTTAAATGTTAGGAAGGGAGACTCAATATGGTTTAACCTTTTGACTTGCAGAACGACACCAAGCATTAGGACCGATTCTATGGATAAGACAACTAAGACTTAGGATTTAGATTGTACTTTGGCATAGCCTAGTCTAGACTCGGATTTACTTATTTTTCATTTGAACATTTATTTTTTTCTTGAAGACTTTATTCGAACATCATTTTTTGAATACTTTGCCCATGTGACATTCAAGGTCGTTTAATTAGCATGCTCGGTTTTGGTGCCGAGCATTATCGTCGTAGGAAGCCTAACAACGACACAAAGAGTTATTTATTATTATTATTTTTAGTCGCTTTTAGAATCGAGTGCCTTTTCATACGCCCTCGCAGCAAAAAAATTTCGAAAGTTTTTTTTTTGCTACGTATTTTTTATGCGCGGGCACCGAGGCTGTTGTGCCTGACCAGAAGGCCAAGCAGCAACTTCAGCGCCCAGTGTAGGGCGTGAGAAATTCTGGCGCCCAGTCAGGGGCGTTGAAAATGCGTCCCTGGCTGGTCCTCGTTTTCTGTTTGCGTCTACCTTTTTGTTTATGCGACTTTGATTTTGCGTGCTTGCCTAATAACGTCCTTTACGCGTAGTGCAGCGTCCGTGGGATTCGTTACGGGCCATCCCGGAGCGTCGCTTATTTTTGTGGCGATCGTTCGGGTTTGCGGAACACGTATTTTGGTATAACTCTTTGGCCAATTGGTTTATGAATGTTTGGGCAATTTTCAAGGTCGTTGGTTTTTCTAGGATAGTTTGTCACACACGATCATATATTTCGCTACACATAACTAACATTCCATCATGAGGCAATAATAATATGTCATGTAGTTTATGATAGGCTTCTATGGGTAGTTATTTGCGCCTGGCTTGGTACCGCTTCTATCGCAGATCCACCACATGCCCCGGTCGGGGTAGTGCTTTCAACAGACGAATTTCGTCCCAGAAGGCCAACCCGCAAGTGCAAGCCAAGGGGGCATGCAGGAGAGAGGGACCTAGTGGGCGAGCGATTGGGTTTGGGACGGGTGTACTACTAGCGAAAGTGCCGAGTGGACAACATTCGAAGCGTATGCACCCCCCGGTTGGCGATGGGTATCCTTAGTCCCAACTCCCGAGATGAAACACCAAGGGAGCCAAGATTCGTTATGCGGTTCTGCCCGTTCACATTAATATGCTGATTTTCAGGTCGTCCCAACTTGATGGGGAAACAAACGCGGGGTAGGATCGTTTCACCCTTAGGCTATTTTGATTACCTACAAGCACGAGTATTTCCTTCACTTTCCCCAGTGGAGTCGCCACTATGAGGGGGTCGAAAAAGCACGAGGCTAATACGTGACCTCGTCCCTCGTGGGTGTGACGCTTCTTTTTGTCAAATCAAGTGTAATTGGATTTCCTGTGAGTTTACACCCAATTGACTAGTAATATAAGAGTCGCCATTCAGTTTTTAACGACAATGAGAAAAACTGACAAAACCTGGTTATCGTGACATAAAGGGAGTGCAATTATGTTTGACCACGACGGCCGTAGGTTCCCTTGTGATCCCTGGTGGTGGGGATCGCTCAACGTACACCCGCATGGTAGAGATTGAGGGTTCGGGGGACTGTAACTACCGAGAGGAGTACTCCCTCTTCGATAACTCCAGAGGCAGGATATCCTTACTAGCTCAGCATAAATAATTGAAGGGACATGCGTTAACTATTAAACTAATCTGAGTTGATTTTAACAATATGCAACATATAGTACTAGATCGAGCGCGATTATCTGATTTAGATTGTTTTAAGGAACCTAGCATGATAATCCAATTTCCCAAAAATATCATATTTATTAAGCGTGATCGAACAATCAGATTTAGTTAGTTTAACAGTTAATAAAAGGGCGAGGAAAGCAATTAAATCATAGAAAATGGACACATTACGACGCACCCTTGAGAGGTGCGTCACAGTTCTCAGAAAACTAACCACTTTGACTTTGCTACTTCTCCTTTTATTTAACGAATCTCAAATTATGGGACGGGATACGTTCTGTTCGATTTATGGATCGATTGCGATAGAACGCGTGATTGGTTTTGCAGCGTGAGGCTTAGGCTTAGGGGTTCAGAGTCAATACTCAGAAATATAATTGTTTGTTGTGTGTGTCCTTTTCACGTCGAACTTAAGGCCCTATTTATAGAAAAGAGTTCGTGGAAAGATAGAATTGTAGAACTCTAATCCACGAGGAATTAGGAAAAAACACGTACCAGGTATTTTCAGCGCCCAGGCCCGGAGTATTTGAGATTTAATTGAGTCTTTTAGTGCATATTAACCTTGTGACGGGATGCGTCTGGGCCCGTTACGAACTCTAGGCTCGTTAGGATTTTAATTAATACGTAACTCTTATTTTCGAATCATATTAGGAATAGGATTCTCTCATAATCTCTATCTCATTTAGGATTTATGTTGGAGTGCAACACCTAATTCTGACAGGTTTCTATCTTTTATGACTTGCCACTTTTAACAACTACCATTACAGCAGTTACTATTTTTAGCAGGTTTCCATAAATAGCAGGTTTCTATAAATAGCAGGTTTCGGGTGAAATGAAAAGGGGAATTTAGATTCGTTATTTTATAGGAGATGCGTTGTCAAGTGGAGATTTACGTTTTCATCATCGAACCTTCCCTTTCGGGAATGGGGACAAAAGTAGGTGTCTACACCACCCGCCGAGCAACGGGCAAGCCGAAGCTGCAAACAAACAGATACTCATAGCCCTTAAGAAAAAGCTGGATGAATTCAAGGGCAAATGGGCGGATACAGTCCCCGAAGTTCTATGGGGTAATCGAACGACGGTAAAAGAAGCAACAGGAGAAAGCCCTTTCAAACTATGCTTCGGATCAGAAGCAGTCATACCGGCTGAAGTAGCACTACCCACCTTCCGCATCCAGCATTACGAAGAACAAGAAAACGACAGCTTACTCAGGCACCAGCTAGACTTCTTGCTAGAGGTTAGATTGCAAGCTGAAATTAAGTCGGCAGCATACAAGAACAGAATGAGCAGGGCCTACAACAAGCGGGTAAAACATAGGAAACTGGAAGTAGGCGACCTTGTACTCCGCAGGACGGCAGCAACCGGCAAGGCTCAAAAGCAGGGCAAACTGACTGCAAATTGGGAAGGGCCTTACCAAATATGGGAAGAAGTAGTAGCTGGATCATACAGACTGATGGAGATGGATGGTACACCACTGAAGAACTCATGGAACGCAGATACCTTAAGAAAATTCCATGCATGAAGTTGTACGAAAACATAATGTAACAGGGCCGACAGAGCCATATTTTGAAATCTAATATATAAACTGCAAGTATATTCAAGGTAAATTAGACATGGCATTAAAAACAAAAGTTTGAGCACATTGGCTCAGTCAGCAATGATGCAAGATACGATATAAACGAAAGCAAAAGGTTGAGCACATTGGCTCAGTCAGCAATGATGCAAGATACAATATAAGCGAAAGCAAAAGGTTGAGCACATTGGCTCAGTCAGCAATGATGCAAGATACGATATAAACGAAAGCAAAAGGTTGAGCACATTGGCTCAATCAGCAATGATGCAAGATACGATATAAATGAAAGCAAAAGGTTGAGCATATTGGCTCAGTCAGCAATGATGTAAGATACGATATAAACGAAAGCAAAAGGTTGAGCACATTGTCTCAGTCAGCAATGATGCAAGATACGATATAAACAAAAGCAAAAGGTTGATCACATTGACTCAGTCAGCAATGATGCAAGATATGATATAAATAAAAGCAAAAGGTTGAGCACATTGGCTCAGTTAGCAATGATGCGAGATACGATATAATTAAGTCTGATAATTGAGCACATTGGCTCAGTCAGCAATGAGGCAAGATAGAGCACAACACAATAGTTGGAAAAATCCAATACGTAACAAGTTGAATGAAATACGACATCAATCAAACAAACGAGTAATACATTAAATGCATCACACAAAAGTTGAGAAATACAGAGATGACAGCCACCACCCAAAGATAGCAAAATGCGGAGTGAGTAGCTGTTTAACGGCACAAACATACGCCACAAACGGCGCAGTCAAGACGAACACAACATTCTTGAAACACTAATACGCAACAAAAGGCGAGTGCCACAACAGCTAAAAAGAAGCAAAAGAAATTGTTTACAAATTACATCCGCCAATAACATTCACAAAACTACCAACAGATATTAACAAGTACGAGGCCTGAAAAAACTGTTGGAAGAGCCACAGGAAGAGCCTGGTGATGACTGCCAAGACCGTCAAGTTGAGCCGTCTGCATCGCTCCAATAAGCAGACTCAGGAATCTCCCTATTAGGTAGAAGGCGAGGGTCAGCATTCTGAATAACCATGTCATGAAAAGTTTGGGTCTCCAGGCCAGGAGCCTTCTCATGATCCCCCTTTTCATAGGCCGTCTCAACCTTTTGCCAGTCAGCGCCTTTCAGCTTTAAAGCCTTAACCGCACAGCAATGGGCAGCAGTCCATCCACCATTGTAACGCCCCTTCATCTCCTCGCAGTAAAAGTCAGACTTCATGAACCTCTGCACGGCCTTCAGTGCAACAGCTTTTCGACCCTCCCTGGCAGCCTTCTCAACCTCCCGAGCAGATTTCAGCGCAGCATCTAACTTCACCTGCAACTCAGCTGATTTCGTCTTCTCTTCCTCCAACTTGGCTGGAAGAAGTTCCAAGTCGGCCTTCCTGTTGCCTGCAGCAACAACATCTAGCTCAAGTTGCGCAATCTTCTCCCGGTATTTACCTTCAGTCTTGACAGATTCTTCAAGGTCACCCTGAAGTTTATCTTTTTCAGCTTGTGATCGTTTTAAACGACGTTGATAACTCCGATAGCACTCCACAAGCTCGGTCGCACACTGCGACGCCTAAGGAAGAGAATGTTTGGAATAAGAAGTAAGAGAACGTTTGAAACCAAGAGTAAATACAAAAAGCCAGCAATTAACACAACTACAAAAAGAGATACGTACCGAATACAAGTCATGCATCAGCTAGGCAGCCGGCGTCTCAATCTCTTGCGGCACACCGTCGGCAGGAGTGACAACATGACGTAGGGACCGATAACCCAAGGTGCCCCCATCCTTTGGACGGTCAAACAGAATGGACTCGCCTCTTAACACATCAACAGACGGCTGCCAGTGTTCGTTATTATGACCAGGAGGGAAGGCGAGGCCGGCTAAAGTATCGGGAGACAGAGCAACCGTCTTATCCTCAATATAATCGCCAGATCGAACTATAACACCATACTTCGAGGCCGAACTGGCAGATCTGTTTATACTCGGACTGTGCCTCGAAACGGGCAGGGGAGGACCGGACGGCTCCATTATCAGATCACTCAACACCTGCTTCCAGTTAAGTTTAGCCATCAGATCAACTTCTACAATCTCGACAGACGGAGCAGGCTTCTCCGAAGTTTGCACAGGTTTATCAACGCTGGCATACACATCCTTCACTTTCTCCTGAGCCGTCTTCTCAGCAGCATTTTTGTACCGTTTGGGGGAACTGGTGTTTGTCTGAAGAGAAGACCTTGAAGGAAATAATGCCCTTGGTCCAAGTATGCATTCAATGTTAAGTCTAATAAATGCGTTTCAGTATTAATTAACAAGTTAATAATTCAGTGAGATCAAGTGAGCTGAATGCCTGGCTAGAGGCCGCTTCAGTTCAAGTGGAATTAATGATATTAATCCACAGCTTACTCTTGACTGAACCCGTAGGGTCACACAAATAGTACGTAAACGGATCAAGTATTTAATGGCATTAAATACTCCATCTATGGATATTCGGAATCGACGGATCTTGGTTTCAGTGGGAGCTGAGATCGTCACAGGCAAGAAAAGAATACTCCGGAAACGATGATATTGCCGGAAACGGAAATTTGGATCGTATCGGAAATATAAATATTATCCAAGTCGTAGATGTTGCCGGAAACGGAAACATGGTACGTATCGGAAAATATTATCGGAAATAGAAATATTGCCGAAATCGGAAATATTGCCGGAAACGGAAATATTGTCTGAATCGGAAATATTATCGGAATCGGAAAATAATTCCGGTAACGGAAATATTAAATATTTGTTCGAAACGGAAATTAATTCCGGAATCGGAAATGTTAAATATTGTTCGTATCGGAAATGAATTCCGGAATCGGAAAATTAATCGGAAGCGCGTCGTACGAATTAGCATCGGACGAGCTTGCTAGACGAAGGCCCAGCACGAAGCCAGGCCCATGTCCAGCAAGGAAACGCGCGCCACAACACGCCAGCCCAAGGCTGCGCCAGGCCCACCGCAAGGCAGGCCCAGCGCGCGCCCAAGGCTGCGGCAGTCGTGGGCTGCGATGCTCGGGCTGTGCGCGCGCGCGCATGGCGCCCCTCGTGGGCTGCTGTGCGTGCGTGGGTGTTTGTGTTCACATACGAAACCTAAAACGTACAGGATTCGTTTAATGATTAAATTCCTAATCCTATTTGATAAATTAATTAAATAAGAGTTTCATTAGGATTCTAATTTAATTAATTCGTATCCTAATAGTATTCCAATTCTCTTTCCATACCCCTATAAATATGTGGCCTGGGTTCACAATTTATAACAAGTATTCAAGTATTCAAAGTGAGTTTTTGAGACAAAAATTCAGTCACATTCCTTGCCTAAAAGTGCCGAAATTATTAGTACCTTAACGGCGATTCTAGTTGGTCAATCTTAAGGCGGATCCGGACGTGCTGTGGACTATCTACGGAGGGACGACACTTGGAGTCCTAAAGACTTGTTCTTGTTCGGTTCGGGCGCAGCTAGGGAAGGCACGCAACAAAGAGTATGCATCTAAACTATGCTATATGATTATGTGTAAATAATATGTATTCCTGGCTAAATGGTTTTTCCGCATGATTTATGAATTGTCATATGTATCATAACCTAACAGTGGTATCACGAGCCTCTTATTATTTTCATAATCTAAATTGCATGAACATGGTTAAATATTACAAATTTGCAAGAATTAAAAGGGGTGATTAATTTTCGTAATTGTTAATTAATTGCAAATTGCGTTTATTTAATTATACGTACGCAGTTTTTCGGCAGTTTCTTCGTTACTCATCCAAATCGAGTGATTTTTGTGTCAATTCCGCATGTAAAAGGCATTCTAAAATTTTGACAAAAAAAGTATTTTTCTGCCGAACCCAGAATTCTCAAATTCGAAGCCTAACTATGACTTTTCGAAGGTTTTAGTTTTTCGAATGCAAAATTTTGTAAATTTAAGATGTTAAATTAAATATTTGCGATTCTTGTTGATAAATCTTGAATTTTTGATTGACCTACTGTATATGTTTAACAAGTTTGAATGCCTAGCCTTGTTAATTATGCAATCTAATTTGTAATTATGATTAATTTGTTGAAAATTAGAATAATTTATAATTAATTTGATTTTCATAATTAATTATAATTTAATTAGATACCTATGATTAAAAACCACCATAAAAATTGTAAATTTATGATAAATTTTAAATTTTTATGACCTAGGGTTGAATCCATGATAATCGGAAATCAATTGAATAATAAATTTTCGATTTTTCGCCCTAAAATTATGAAATTAATATTATTTATTAATTTGTCATTAATTTTAAATATAAATTTTATGCGATTCGTTCATATAACTTGCACGCACAAAGCAATGGACGCTACGTGTAACCCTTAAGGGGTGTTGTATAGTGCGGGCATGTGACGACGAGCAAGGGAGCTCGTCGCCCATGCGGCACGAATGCAATGAGCAAAGGCATGGTGCACGAGCACAAGGCAGCAGCCCTGCCTTGTGTCGTGGGCTATGAGCAATGGACGAATGGGCGTGGGCGAAAGCAAGGCACGGCAGCCGCGTGTGGGCAGCAAGCGAGCTGCGCCACAACGCGCACTGCCTCGCGCAAGCGCGCGCAGCCTCGCGCGCAGCGAGCGCAAGCTCGCGTGCCACGAGTGCTGCGCCCAGCGTTGATGCCGCGCGCAGCGAGCGCTGGCTCGCACCAAGCGAGCGCTAGCGAGCGCGCACAGCATGCGCTGGCGAGTGCACGAAGCGAGCGCTGGCCCGCGTGCATCGAGCGCTGGCGCGCGCGCAGCGAGCACCAGCTCGCGCGATGGCTTGCGAAGGGTAGAAGCAGCAGCTATGCGACGAGCGCATGGGCTGCGCGCACATGGCCAGCGATGGCTATGTGCGTGTGGCCCATGGGCGTGCGATGCATAGGGTGTTTGCGTTGCGATTAGATCGTTTTGAATGTTTAATTTGAAATTTTCAGTTTACGTAATTTTAATTAATTTTAAAATTAATAATTTAAATTATTTTCTTGGATTTTAATTTTGAATATTGTAATTATAATAAATTTTTTTTATTCTAATTATTTTACTAAAATTAAAATCATGAATTAATTTAAATACGACTGAAATTAAATTAAACTTTTGGATTCAATTATAAATTTATATGAGCTTTAAATTTTAATTAAATTTGTATGTTTCCGGTTAGACTAGAAATACATTTTTATGTTTAAAATTAGTAAAGCATATGAATATATTGGTTTAAGTGGGAGCCCTTTTAGTCATAAACTCTTGATTAGGTCTACAAATCCTTAAGGTTAAAACAACTTGATTAGAATTAATAAGGACTGAATAATTGGTAGATTATTGGTGCCCTTGATTAATTGCTGCAAATGTTTACGTGATGCATAATGTATTTTACTAACCAACTATGTGGGCCATTCATGATAATGAATGGGTGGATGGTATATATTGTATATGTACTGTTTTGCAGGTTATGAAGTGACTAGTATGGCCCAAATAGGATAGAAAATATGGTCTGCGTACCATTAATTTGAATGTAATTGGTCTAAAGTACCAAAGTTGTTTTTAATTCAAATATGGTCTGCGTACCATCAAATAGTTGTAATTAGTTTTAATTATAGCTTATCCTATTTGAAGAAAATGGTGCCTCCCACGGAGATTTTCAAGACGGACTTTGAAGTCAAAGCTTCAAGATGAAGTCGGGCCATACTAGATCACATTTATCTTATGCATGCTTTAAGTTATTTATTGCTTTAAATATGTCTTAAAATGCATGAGATCAAGAGCTTGATTATGTTGCATGATTAAGGATTTTAGTTCACTTAAAATCTAACCAACATAGTAAGAGCCTTAAGTTCCAAACTTAAAAATTGAGTTATAAGGTGCCATGCCAAAATATACACTTGCTTGGATATCCTTTACATCAATCTAGTAATAGTTTTCGCTCAGCGAGGTGTTACTTATTGGTCCTAAAGGGGCTAGGTACACAAATAATTGTGAGTACATGTTAGTTTTGGTGAAACTCAACGATATAAGTAAGGAGTCCTTTTATGTCGTGGCAAAATCGATAGGTTTACCTAATAAGTTCTTAGACGTACCTATCAACCAAGAATAGTTTCAAGACTATTAGCAAAAGGCTTTTGCTTACCTAAGATGTTTTAGGATTAAGTCGACAAACTGTGCTTAGTTCTTCAATGATTTTAGGATCTTGGAATCATTTTATTCACACCTGCCGGAACACATAACTTGAATAAAATGCTTAATAAACATTGAATTATGCATGTATGCTAGAATTTAAGTTTATTAAGAGAAACTGTGAATGGTTATTTATTTATTTATTCTTTTCAATTGTAGTTTTTAATATGGCAAACAACAATTCATTCAACATTCGATCAATTCTCGAAAAGGAGAAGTTGAACGGGAAAAACTTCCTTGACTGGCAAAGGAACTTGCAAATAGTTCTTATGCAGGAAGAAAAGGAGTATGTCCTAGAAGAGGCGATGCCCGAAGCCGCAGGCGACGGGGTCACTCAGGCAGCCCTCAATCGTTGGATTGATGCCAACAAGGATGTGAAATGTCTAATGCTCGCCACCATGAGTGCGGATCTGCAGAAAACGTTCATCAACTCAGATGCTTTCACAATCATCAGTGAGTTGAAGAACATGTTCCAAGATCTGGCTCGAGTCGAAAGATTCGAGACTCATAGGCAAATTCTTGAGACCAAGCTTAAGAAAGGCGAGCCCGTAAGTCCACATGTTCTCAAAATGATTGGACTCATTGAGAATATGAGTCGGCTGGATCAGCAATTTTCTCAGGAAATGGCTATAGACACCATCCTCCATTCTCTTCATAGCGGGTATGATCAGTTCAAACTGAACTACAGTATGAATAGTCTGGACAAAACGCTCACTGAGCTTCACGGTATGCTGAAGACCGCTGAAAAGACGCTCAAAAGTGATAAGCAGGATGTGCTTATGGTGCGTGGGGGCAAGTTCAAGAAATCTGGAAAGAAGAGGAATGCTAAGAAAGGTGGCAACAAGGCCAGCCCAACTAAGCAAACTGGCGCCAAATCTGTAAAGAGGAAGGTCAGTCAACCCACTTCTGAATCCGAATGCTTCTACTGCAAGAACAAGGGGCATTGGAAGAGAGATTGCTTGAAGCTAAAGGAAGATCAGAAGAACGGAACAGTCGTTCCATCTTCAGGTATTTTCGTTATAGACTGTATACTTGCTAATTCAACTTCTTGGGTATTAGATACAGGTTGTGGCTCACACTTATGTTCCAATCCACAGGGACTAAGAAGAAGTAGAAAGTTAAGCAAGGGTGAAGTCGACCTACGAGTGGGAAATGGAGCACGGATTGCTGCATTAGCTGTAGGAACTTACTATTTGTCGTTGCCCTCCGGGCTAGTTTTGGAACTGGAAGAATGTTTCCATGTTCCAAGTCTTACTAAAAACATCATTTCAGTTTCTTGCTTAGATGCTAAGGGATTTTCCTTTTCAATAAAAGACAATAGTTGTTCGTTTTATTTTAAAGAGATGTTTTATGGATCTGCTAGATTAGTCAATGGACTTTATTTATTAGATCACGACAAACAAGTATATAACATAAATACCAAAAAGGCCAAAAAGGATGATTCAGATCTCATCTATCTGTGGCATTGTCGATTAGGCCATATAAACTTGAAACGCTTAGAAAGACTTCAAAAGGAAGGAATTCTAGAACCATTTGACTTAGAGGATTATGGTAAATGCGAATCATGTTTACTTGGCAAAATGACAAAGCAACCTTTCTCTAAAGTTGGAGAAAGAGCAAATGAACTATTGGGTTTAATCCATACAGATGTATGTGGACCAATGAGTACAAATGCTAGAGGTGGTTTCAGCTACTTTATCACTTTCACTGATGACTTCAGTAGATATGGTTATGTCTACCTAATGAAGCATAAGTCTGAATCCTTTGACAAATTCAAGGAATTTCAGAGTGAAGTAGAGAATCAATTAGGCAAGAAGATTAAGGCACTGCGGTCTGATAGAGGCGGTGAATATCTGAGCTATGAATTTGATGACCATCTGAAAGAATGTGGAATTCTATCAGAATTGACTCCTCCTGGAACACCACAATGGAACGGTGTGTCGGAACGGAGGAACAGAACCTTGCTAGACATGGTCAGGTCAATGATGGGTCAGGCCAAACTTCCATTAGAATTTTGGGGACATGCACTAAATACAGCTGCACTCACTATAAATAGAGCTCCGTCTAAAGCTGTCGAAAAGACTCCATACGAATTATGGTTTGGAAAACCTCCAAATGTGTCTTTTCTTAAGATTTGGGGATGTGAAGTATACGTCAAACGATTAATTTCAGACAAACTTCATCCAAAATCTGACAAATGTATCCTTGTGGGCTATCCAAAGGAAACAAAGGGGTATTACTTCTACAATACATCTGAGAACAAGGTGTTTGTTGCTCGAGATGGTGTCTTTTTGGAGAAAGATCACATTTCCAAAATGACAAGTGGGAGAAAAGTAGACCTCGAAGAAATTCGAGTCGAACAACAAACACTAGAGAATGCTCAAGATGACATTCAGGATGAAACTCAGAGATCTTTAGAAGAATCTGGTGAGAATCATGGTCAATCTAGAAATGTTACCCCGCGTAGATCGCAAAGATATAGATCTCAACCGGAAAGGTACTTAGGTATTTTGACGAACGAGAGCTATGACGTTCTATTACTTGAAAGTGATGAACCTGCGACTTACAAACAAGCTATGACGAGCCCTAGCTCCAAGCAATGGCAAGAAGCCATGCAATCTGAATTAGACTCCATGTCTGAAAACCAAGTATGGGATTTGGTCGATTTGCCAGATGGCTACCAAGCCATTGGAAGCAAATGGGTTTTCAAACTGAAAAAGGACAAGGATGGGAAACTTGAAGTTTTCAAAGCTAGATTGGTTGCAAAAGGTTACAGGCAAGTCCACGGTGTGGATTACGATGAAACCTTTTCACCAGTTGCAATGCTAAAGTCTATTCGGATAATGTTAGCAATCGCTGCATATTACGATTACGAAATATGGCAGATGGATGTCAAAACTGCTTTCTTAAACGGCGTTTTAACAGAAACTGTGTTTATGACACAGCCTGAAGGTTTTGAGGATCCAAAGAATGCTAAAAAGGTATGCAAACTAAAGAAGTCAATCTACGGATTGAAGCAGGCATCCAGGAGCTGGAATATACGTTTTGATGAAGCAGTCAGTGACTTTGGTTTCATCAAGAACGCAGACGAATCTTGTGTATACAAGAAGGTCAGTGGGAGAAAAATTGCTTTCCTAGTATTATATGTCGATGACATATTACTTATCGGAAATGACATTCCTATGTTGAACTCTGTCAAGATTTGGCTTGGGAAATGTTTTTCGATGAAAGATCTAGGAGAAGCACAGTACATATTGGGCATCAAGATTTACAGAGATAGATCTAAAAGGATGATTGGACTTAGTCAAAGCACTTATATCAATAAGGTGCTTGATAGGTTCAAGATGGCGGACTCCAAGCGAGGCTACCTACCCATGTCTCATGGAATGACTCTAAGCAAGAATCAGTGCCCAAAAACACTTGATGAGCGTAGACGAATGAATGGGATTCCATATGCATCATTGATTGGTTCAATAATGTATGCTATGATATGTACACGCCCGGATGTTGCGTACGCACTCAGTGCTACGAGCAGATACCAGTCAGACCCAGGAGAGGCGCATTGGACTGCTGCCAAGAATATTCTGAAGTACCTGAAAAGGCACAAAGATGACTTCCTGGTCTATGGTGGAGATGATGAATTAATTGTTAAAGGCTATACGAACGCAAGTTTCCAAACCGACAAAGATGATTTCAGATCACAGTCTGGGTTTGTCTTCTGCCTCAACGGAGGAGCAGTAAGCTGGAAAAGTGCTAAGCAAAGCACCATTGCGGATTCTACAACTGAAGCGGAGTACATTGCTGCACATGAAGCAGCAAAGGAAGCTATATGGCTAAGGAAGTTCATAGGTGAACTTGGTGTAGTCCCCTCCATTAAAGGACCAATAGCCCTGTATTGTGATAATAACGGAGCTATTGCACAGGCAAATGAGCCTAGACACCACCAGAGAGTCAAGCATGTACTTCGTAGATTTCACCTTCTACGAGAGTTCGTTGAAAGAAAAGAAGTCGAGATAAGCAAAATTGGAACTGATGACAACATATCAGATCCATTGACTAAACCTCTGCCGCAGGCGAAGCACAACTCGCACACTACAGCTATGGGAATCAAGCATATTGGAGAATGGCTTTGATGACTCTGTTTAATGTTTTAAAGTTTTAGAGTTTAAATCTTTGTAAAACATTATTGGTTAATCATTCACAATAAATGAAGAGAATTCATTTTTCCATTTAATTTGTGGTTTATTAAATGATGAGTCCCTTCAATTTGACGATATATTCAAGATAGACTGTCAGGACCAGTCCTGTGACTAAGAAATGTCTATCAAGTGAACTTGAATGTCAAAAGTTGAAAATGGTCCCTAGTCGGAGTTTTCTATAAAATTGGACGCATAGAAAATGTTAGACGACTAGAATGCAAGATGAGTAGTAGTTCTGTTTCTTGAACTATGTGGACATGGCAATGTCATAATCATTTGCATAGATACTTACTTTGGGAAGACTAGTATCGGACAAGACCTATGAAACTTTACTGTAAGAGATGAAAATCTGTCATAAGTAAATTTCATTAAAATTATTAGACACTAAATCCTCAATACCTGAGTGATTTGAGATTACTTGTTTGAGAACTGGTTGCTTTAACGTTGACCAACCGTCGCACCGTAAAAGGAGGCTATAAAGGCAACGCTCAGGTAATCACCTATCAAACGAAGTCTAATCTCAAGATCGCAAGATTGGGATTGTCCTCCCATAAATCGGGATGAGATGCTTAAAAGTTGTACAAGGCCACTCGGAGAGCTAGAAACTGTGAAATGCATGGCCGTGCTCGGATGAATCATAGGCTATGATTATCTGTTTATTTGATCAGTTGAACTCTGAAACCGAGGAACACCTCTGGACATAATAAGGATGACAACTCTTACCTTATGTTCAAGAGCAAGCATCGAGCGACAAAGGAATTAGGAAATGCACACTTGTCCCTAAGGACAAGTGGGAGACTGAAGGAAATAATGCCCTTGGTCCAAGTATGCATTCAATGTTAAGTCTAATAAATGCGGTTCAGTATTAATTAACAAGTTAATAATTCAGTGAGATCAAGTGAGCTGAATGCCTGGCTAGAGGCCGCTTCAGTTCAAGTGGAATTAATGATATTAATCCACAGCTTACTCTTGACTGAACCCGTAGGGTCACACAAATAGTACGTAAACGGGTCAAGTATTTAATGGCATTAAATACTCCATCTATGGATATTCGGAATCGACGGATCTTGGTTTCAGTGGGAGCTGAGATCGTCACAGGCAAGAAAAGAATACTCTGGAAACGATGATATTGCCGGAAACGGAAATATGGATCGTATCGGAAATATAAATATTATCCAAGTCGTAGATGTTGCCGGAAATGGAAACATGGTACGTATCGGAAAATATTATCGGAAATAGAAATATTGCCGGAATCGGAAATATTGCCGGAAACGGAAATATTGTCTGAATCGGAAATATTATCGGAATCGGAAAATAATTCCGGAAACGGAAATATTAAATATTTGTTCGAAACTGAAATTAATTCCGGAATCGGAAATGTTAAATATTGTTCGTATCGGAAATGAATTCCGGAATCGGAAAATTAATCGGAAGCGCGTCTTACGAATTAGCATCGGACGAGCTTGCTAGACGATGGCCCAGCACGAAGCCAGGCCCACGTCCAGCAAGGAAACGCGCGCCACAACACGCCAGCCCAAGGCTGCGCCAGGCCCACCGCAAGGCAGGCCCAGCGCGCGCCCAAGGCTGCGGCAGTCGTGGGCTGCGATGCTCAGGCTGTGCGCGCGCGCGCATGGCGCCCCTCGTGGGCTGCTGTGCGTGCGTGGGTGTTTGTGTTCACATACGAAACCTAAAACGTACAGGATTCGTTTAATGATTAAATTCCTAATCCTATTTGATAAATTAATTAAATAAGATTTTCATTAGGATTCTAATTTAATTAATTCGTATCCTAATAGTATTCCAATTCTCTTTCCATACCCCTATAAATATGTGGCCTGGGTTCACAATTTATAATAAGTATTCAAGTATTCAAAGTGAGTTTTTGAGACAAAAATTCAATCACATTCCTTGCCTAAAAGTGCCGAAATTATTAGTACCTTAAGGGCGATTCTAGTTGGTCAATCTTAAGGCGGATCCGGACGTGCTGTGGACTATCTACGGAGGGACGACACTTGGAGTCCTAAAGACTTGTTCTTGTTCGGTTCGGGCGTAGCTAGGGAAGGCACGCAACAAAGAGTATGCATCTAAACTATGCTATATGATTATGTGTAAATAATATGTATTCCTGGCTAAATGGTTTTTCCGCATGATTTATGAATTGTCATATGTATCATAACCTAACAGACCTCTTCCGAGTAGTGTGTCCCCCGCGGCCGGAAGGAAGAGCAACATACCGATTACCAGTAGACATCTCAGGCTGGTCGGAAGAAGTAGGTTCAGCCGCAGCGGAGATTTTCGTTCGAATAACACGAGGAACAACACCTCTGTTCAGGACGACTGAAGGAGTCACGAAACTGGCAGACCGACCACGACAAGCCTTCGCGCAGAAGGTGGCAACAGTATAATATTTCTTGGAAGGCGAGTCGGGACACTTTTCAACCACCCTCCAATTTTTGTCAAGGCCGAGTGAGGCCTTGTTCAAAATATGATGCGGAATACAGTTAAACATAATAACATGTGCGAAACAATCCCCAAAGCCAGGAAACATGTATAAAGCACAGATTAAGAAAACTTACATTCGAAGCGTGTTTTCCACAATAATCTATCAATGAACACGAACAAAGAACTCCACTTGTCGTTCCTCTACTTGGTTCACCGACACGATCAGATCCGTCTTGATAATCGTAGCTTAGACAATTGATCAAGATACTTTGCTTTTGGGAAGAACTCACTTTGGAGGCACAGAGAGAATTAGGGTTCTCTGTGTCTCTAGGGTTTGAGTAATATGAATTGTGCTTAGTTGGAAATTAGGTTGTAAGGTTATTTACATAACCTTACTAACCGACCAAGCCAAGAGGCAAGGCCGGCTAGCAAGCCTTGCACGCCAAGTCACACGGACCGCACGCCCGCGCCCAGCGACACACTGCAGGACGAAGCCCACAGCGCGTGCGCCGAGCAGCTGGGCCGTGGGCCTTGCTCGCTCGTCGTTGCTGTGCGCTGTTGCGTGCTGTTGCGTGCTCGCGTCCTATGGGATGTCCTCGCTCGCCTTTGCTCGCGAGCTTAATGGCTCGTTGGGCCTTGCACGCTTACGTGCTTGGCTCGACGGGTCGGCAACTCTGATGCCCTTCGTATTCGCGATTTAATATATTTTCGATATATTATTTATCATTTCGTATACGACGAATCACCGTCGTATGATACGATTTATTCGTGTTGCCCAGATTACGAATATTCGCGATACGATATACGATTTCGACAAAGGTCGTATGGTATAATACGTTTCCAACTAATTCCCGAAAGGCTATTAAATGAATTTCCGATTCATTTAATCCGGTGATCTTTTACGTGTCATTGGTGTGACCTTGTAGGTTCAGTCAAGAGTAAGTTGTGAGTTCAATATCCATTAGAACTCACTGATCGGAAGCATTGCTCCAGCTAGCTATTCCGATCACTTGATCTCACTGAATTAATTGTTCGCAATTAATCTGAACCTTGGTATTAGACTTAATGTACCTTGGGTGAAGGAAATATTTCCTTCAATCTCCCACTTGTCATTCAGACAAGTGTGCATCCATATTCCTTTGTCACTTAGTGTTACTTACTGAACATAAGGTAAGATCCAAGCCATCCTTATTAGGTCCAGAAGTGTTTCTCGGATTACAGAGTTCAACTGTCAAACTTTTGCAGAAGGTTAAGCCTAACCATTCTGAGCACGGCCATGCATTTTATAGTATCTAACTCTCCGAGAGGCCTTGTTACACAACAACATCATATCCTATCAAAGATAGGAGGACAATCCATTCTTGCCATCTATGAACACTCACTTTGATTCATAGTACGCCCAATAACTGCTTTTATAGCCTCCTTTTACGGTGCGACGTTTAGCTAGTATCAAAGCGAACTAATTCTCAAACGAGCAGACATAATCGCTCATGTTCTGAGGAACGGTTTTTAATCACCATTAATAAGAACTACCTATGACATGACTTTAATCTCTTAAAGTGTTTTCATGGTCAATCTGATACAAGATCCAATAAGTATCTATGCAAAAGATTCTGACATCCAGTCACTCTAGTTCAAGAAACAGAACTAAGTAATCTACTTGCAATCTAATCATCATTAGTCATTGGTCGTCCACCTTTTAATGACCTGGATTAGGGATCCTTTGTGACTTCAATATTCAAGTTCACTTATGGGTGTTTCTTTGTCGAAGAATCCGTCTTGACATCCCATTTGAATGATTTGAATCACATGGACTTATCATTTAATACTAAACCAAGATTAAATGAACTATGAAATATAATTTCATAAATGATAAATGTTTAAACCAAATGCTTACCAATTTGTGGGCCTCTAACCCTAAAATCAAGCATTTTAATGTTTTACAGATATAGGCCTTTCACCCAATACTTAAAACATTCATGGAACTCAAACTTGATTCCATATCTGCATATAAATGTTGTGTGTCATTCAATGCAGAGGTTTAGTTTATCATACTTTGCTATCCTTGGCATCTTTTCTATCGAAAGCCCTTCGATGTAAGATGAAAAGATCTTTGAATATGTTTCTAAAATAATATAGTCTTTCGTTGCTGTTTAGAATGATAATCATATCTAAAATAGAAAATCATCCAGGTAGCAGACTTGTGACCAACCTGAGTTCATTGAAGAACTCCCACTAAAATTAATTCCTTTCATTGCTTCTTAGGTGACAATGAATTCATTTCAATTATGTAGAATTTCAAATGATGCTTCCTTTTGGAATAATGCTCCAACCAGTTCACATAGATGTGGGAGATACATCTTTCAACTAGATTGTTTCTGGTCTGAATTAATTCACTATACAAATTCCTTGTCTGGTCCTGTAGTATTAATAGGAGATTTTAACGAGATTAGTAGTGCAACAGATAAATGGGGAGGAAAGACCCTAACCAAACAACGATTTGCTAGAATGAATAATCTTAAGCTCAATGTCAACTGTATCGAAATTCCATTCCAAGGTTCAAAATTTACTTGGAGGAAAAAAGAGTTTGGTATTGATAACATACTAGAAAGGTTGGATAAAGGGGTAGCTAATACTGATTGGTTATCCATTTTTCCCTCTGCAAGAATTACTCATAATATTTTTACATCATCTGATCATTGTCAACTCTCCCTTTCATTAGAGGAAATTCCTTCTAAAAAAGCACCCCCTTTTAGATTCGAAAAAATGTGGACAACGAGAAAAGATTTCGATATCTTAGTGAAAAAAACTTGGTGCACAAAATTCCAAGGATCAAATATGTTTTGCCTTGTTAAGAAGTGCAAATTACTAAAGGCAAATGCTAAGGAATGGAACAAAAAGAAGTTTGGAAACATTTTTCGCCAGTTAAGGGAGATAGATGTTAAGCTAAATAATCTTCAAGGTAAGTTACTTATTGACCCAGACAACCCAAAATTAAAAACTAGTCAAGATATTATGCTTACTAAAAGATCAAACCTTTACTCTTATAGCAATACATATTGGAGACAAAAAGCTAAGATGAACTCCTTAAACCTAGGAGATCAAAACACCAAATTCTTCCAGGCTTGTGCTTCAATTAGAAAGAATAGGAATGTCATAAAAAACTTTGTAAACAAAGATGGTGCGTCTATTACTGATGTAACCTCTATTAGTAATCACATTAAGGAGGAATTTGCTTCTAGATTCACTAGTGATCCTACTTGTAATTTTGACCCAAATTCATACTTCAACTTAATTTCTCCGATTATTTCACATGATGAGAATGATGAATTAACCCGAGAATTTACAGATAAGGAAATTGAAGAAGCGGTATTCGGCTTAGATCCAGATAAAGCACCAGGTCCTGACGGCTATCCCCCCTTCTTCTTCCAAAAATATTGGAAGCTAGTAGGAAAATCTGTTATTAGGGCCATTAAGGCTTTCTTTCATTCCGGAACTATGCTAAAAGAAATAAACCATACTTTCTTAGCTCTCATTCCGAAAATAGAAAATCCGGAAAATGCAAACCATTTTCGACCTATTAGTTTATGCTCAACCATTTATAAAATAATTGCAAAAATGATGGTGAATAGACTCAAAGTTGTACTAGGAAAAATAATTCACCCTCTTCAAGGGGCGTTCACTCCGGAAAGAATTATTCAAGATAATATTATCTTAGCTCATGAGGTTTTCCATTCTTTCAAAAACAAAGTAGGAAAAGGAGGATGGATTGTAATCAAGTTAGACATGGAAAAAGCGTACGATCGAATTGAATGGGAATTTCTATACACAATGCTAGATAAGCTAGGTTTTAGCAAAAAATGGATAAGTTGGGTTCGAGAATGTATTTCTTCCGTCTCGTTTTCAGTCCTCGTTAATGGGTGCCCAACAGATAGATTTTTTCCTACCAGAGGACTGCGTCAAGGTGACCCATTGTCTCCATACTTATTTATTCTATGTGCAGAACTTCTTGCAAGACAATTTCATTTCCGCAGTTTTCATAAAGACAAGTTGTTAGGGGTCTCTTTAGGAAACTCTAGAGTTAAAATTCCATTCCTCACTTTTGCAGATGATACAATGATCTTTGCCAAAGCTACTAAAGAAGCATGTATTATTATTAAAAATATTTTAGATAGCTACTGCAGAATGTCAGGGCAACTTGTAAATTTTAACAAATCTGCTTTTCAGTGTACTAAAAATGTGCCTGCGTCAGAAAAAAATTATTTTCAGCAGTATACTCCAGATGAATGAATCTTCTTCTCTAGGAAAATATTTAGGGTGTCCTATAATAGACGGGAGAGTTTCCAATTCCACTTTTGCAGATACTGTTCAAAATACCGAAAATCAGCTAACAAAATGGAAAGCTAACTCTTTATCCCAAGCCGGAAGAACGATTCTTATCCAATCTAACCTTGCATCCAAAGCAAATTATCAAATGCAAAGCTTCACCTTACCGACCTCCGTAAATAAAAGCTTGGACAAAATTTATAGAAATTTTTTTTGGAACAAAGACCCGCTTGCAAAATCACCGAATTTAATAGGGTGGGACAAAATTTGCAAACCAAAGTGCTTTGGAGGGCTTGGTTTCAAAAAATCGGAAATTAATAATAAGGCCATGCAAATGAAACTATTATGGCAAATTATCTCAAACCCTTCTAATCAATGGGTACAATTAGTCAATAAGAAGTATCTTCGAGGAAAAGATTTATTTTCTTATTCCCCATCCTCAAATTGCTCGTGGCAATGGAGGAACCTTATGAAACTACGACCTTTATTCAAAAAGGGCCTAAGATGGCAAGTAGGATCAGGAAAACAAATTTCCTTTTGGTTTGATAATTGGGCTTTTTCTAGTCCATTAGTAGAAATGGTCTCTTGCTCTAGCTCATCCCCTGAACAAACAGTACATGATTACATAACGCATGATAAGCAATGGAATATGTCTAAGCTACAAAGCGTTCTCCCTCAAAATTTGGTGGAGGAAGTTTGTAAGATTCTTATACCATATAATAATATTGATGATAATTTGATTTGGAGCCCATGCTCCACAGGCAATTTCTCTACTAAATCTGCAGCTTTACTAGCTCAAGGCTTATCCACGATGGTGGAAAATCGAGTCCCCTATCGCTGGATTTGGTCGCTCGACATCCCCCCGAAAATGAAAAACTTTCTTTGGAAAATCTGTTTAGATGGTCTCCCTACTAAAGAAAGATTAGCTAAAAGTCATGTTTTTGTCCCTTCCCAGTGCCCATTTTGTGACCACCATATTGAAAATGCGTCTCACATTTTTCCTTATTGTCCATTTAGCAAGAATATCTATGACTATTTGTCTGCAAATGAAGGTTGGACCCCTTTACCTATCTTATCTTCCATTGACATGGTCCAGACCCTTCAAACTCTTAAAGATAATTTAAGATTAGTTGAGTTTGAAAGACTAATTATAATTTGGTGGCACATATGGTTCATACGCAACTCAATAATTTTCAAAAATGAAAGTTTCAACGCATTCCAAGCTTGCACCATTATTAGAACTTTTTACAAAAATTGGATCTCTTCCAAAGATATAAGCTTGGAAGACATCAATCCTCATGTAAAGACTAACAACCAGAAGAAAATGGCTTCCAAGAGCATTGAAGTTTCTTGGACCAAGCCGCCTTCCGGATTTCATAAATTAAATTTTGATGGGTCAAAGTTGTCTAATGGTCAAGCTTCTTTCGGCTTTGTTATTAGAAATGATTTAGGCGAACTTGTGTTAGCCGGAGCCAAAGCCCTCCCAAGTAGTTACTCTGTTATCCTAGCGGAAGCAGTGGGTATGCGAGAGGGGATTAAAGGAGGTATTTTCCTTGGTACTAAAAACCTTATCATTGAAGGGGATAATCTCCTAGTAATCAATGGTTTGAAACGTACATGGAAAATTCCTTGGGAGATTAACACTGTTATTTGTGATGCAGAGATGGACCTTGCTCGTTTCGGCTCTTTCTCGATCAATCACTGCTTTAGGGAAGCTAACCAAGCGGCGGATTTCATGGCGGCTAAAGGGACTAATCTGCAAATCATGAAGTATTGGTTCTCTTCATGGGATAACACCCTCTCTATCATCATCCGTAAGGATGCTTTAGGTTACACTTATGTAAGAGTGTAACCTAGTTTCTTCTCCTTATCAAAAAAAAAAAAAAAAAAAAAAAAAAAAACTAAGAACTTGGAAACTAATCATTGATTCAGTTTCCCATGCATCACATATGGTTTAGAACCTATGTTACCACCTTTTAATCACGACGCCTAATTGCTCGTGTATGTTTGTGGTTTGCCTAACAACAAGAATCAACTTTTGCTTAGGCAAATGCATGTAGCATCAAAACTCTAGTTATCTTCACTTCCTCTTATCAAGTGCTCATCCTACATATCCAAATGTATTGGATGTTCTTGATATTGTTCCAATGATCTTTGATCCAGATCAATAGAGATTGGTATAAACTCGTCACGATCCAATGTTCACGAGTTTTCTTGGCGATCTATATATCACATCATACATTATTGATTGTAATGCAAAAACCATTCGCATTTTAAAATCTATCCATGTAACTTTTAGCTTTATTCTGTTTCAAGAGATACTGAATCTTTGCTAAAATCTTGGCATTGCCATGTGACATAAGGTGAAGGCACCTCTTCAAGGTCATTCATGCTTAACTTTAGTGATAACAGCCTAGCTTTATACTTAGTTAAAGCATTCATAACTTAGACTTGCTCATATGGGTTGAGAGTCTCTTTTGAGTCTCTCCATTGTGTTTGATTTAGTAATTACTTTTACAGAATCCAAACAACGCTTTAGATCCTATCCAATAGATCTTTAACCCAGTATTCTCTAAGTTTCGCCATGGTTCTAATATTGACAAATACTTCAAATCTAACCATTTAGAATTTGAATGTCATTTTCAATATAGAGATTTGTATCTCATACATAGAACCAATAAACTTGACTCAGCTCCCACTGAACTCCTCATCTATAAGATGATCCATATTTTGATAAAGCTATGATTGCTCAATAGCCTTTTAGACAAATATGGTCCAATTCCCACTTGCATGCTTTAATCTACGAATAGATCTCTTAAGCTTGCTCTTTTATCTAGCATCCAAAACTTTTACATTGTGTGATGTACACAATTCCTTTCTACAAGTCCAATTGAGTAAGGTGTGTCGTTTTCCAATTGCCATATTTCCATATGCAATGATTGCTAGATTTATCTAAAATAATTCAAGCATTCCGACTTGGTGAAAAAGATTTCAACATTATCAACGCCGTGAAGTTGTTTACAACCTTTAACCACCAATCTAGCTTCTCTTTTGTATGTGTATACAATATCATCTTTGTATGTTTTGAAAGCATGTTTGCAACTAATAGGAGTAAACCCTTTATGCAAATCAACGTTGTATGTTTAGAAAACATGTTTATAACCAATGGGAGTGAACCCTTTATGCAAATCAACGTTCTATGTTTAGAAAACATGTTTGCAACTAATGGGAGTGAACCCTTTATGCAAATCAACCAAATCATAGATTTGATTCTTCAAGATGAAGGTACTTTGGATGAAATGGCCTCAAACCATTTTGTATGGCCTTGAACCATACTTATGTTTCAGATGGCCTCAAACCATACTTGGGAATTTTTAATTCGTCGTAGCTAACGTGTAAGTCGTATGTTTTTGAAGCACTTTCCAAAGTCTTCATAGTTTTCATTCCTCAAGATATCTATGTATCTATCTTGGTTGAATTCTATTCCTTATACGATTTACCTAGGTATTGAACATCAAACGTTAGTGTCTATAAAGACATTACTCAAGTCCTTTGAGTATTAGGATTCTCTTGAAGCACTTCTAAAGTCTTCATGAAGCTCTTCCAAAGGCTTCTAAGTACGGAGCTTTTCCAAAGACTCCTACATTTGTTTGTTGCTTGACTCGAAGTCCATTCGAGGTCATTTTTCTCCCACTTGCCTTTTTGGAAATATGATGGTTTCCTAAAAGACATTATCTTAAGCAACAACCATATGTTCTCAGATTTGTGGTAGAATCAATACCTTTTGTTTCTATGAGTAACTCATAAAGAAACATATATCTATCCTTGAGTTTGTTTGATGTAAACACTAACTCCCACTGGGTTCGACAACCCTAGATATATATGTACTGAAAAGATGTACTGAATCGAAGTTCAATCCTTATGACATCTTATCCTTAGCTTTGACAACCTTGTTTAGTGTGATAGTCACTTGAGAGTATCATTTAGAAACTATATAGGAAAATAGTCGTGATTATTGTTAATCGAAATAGATTCCGATATCTATTTGGACATACCATGGAGCTTCGATTGTTATAATGCCATATAAACAATCTAGATAATCTTTCTAGGCTCATGGAAACATCACCTTGACCCAGCCTAGATGTTCCAAAATTCTTGCCAAGTTGATTTTATACTCTTTTGTGAATCGCATTGAAGCATTTCACATATTTCACGTTGAGTAAATATAGCCATATTTTCTCAAATTCTTGTGAAATAGGTAAGTCATAAAATCCATCTTTGGCCCATGAACTTTATTGTCTAGAAACTTCTAACAATAGTCCATTTCTATGTCATGTTCAACAAGCAAGACCCACGTGTCTTAAATTAACCAACTTTCAGAAATCCATGCCAAGGAATCTTGAAATGTTGTCTTGTTGATATGGTCGTATGACATTGCCAAAGATATGTGGAACACAAATCAAAGTGTTTGGTTTGAACCTTGTGAAGTTTGAGTTTGTAGAGATTCGTTTGTTTATTAATCAATCATATGACTCAACCCTTAAATGACCATTTCATTCAAACAAACACTCAACGAATGTTTCTGTTTACTTTGAATGTGAGTCTTTCGGTTGTCCAAACAGAAATTGATTATGACGATTAATGGAACATAATACCATTAAGTTCCAGCCTTTAGAAGGACTTTAAAACAAACATGATGACCCTGCAATTAATGTAGCATAACTTTGCTTCATTTCCCACTTGTAGGTCAATAACCAGACTTAGCTCCCGGAATTTGAGTTCTTAACAAGAGTTTAGAACCTCAAGCGGTAATCTAATACCATAGGAGTTTATTTGCTAAGTCGTTTCTCTTTAACATAAACTTCAAGGTAGAAATTGAATATTGAATTCATTTCTTTTGTTCCCCTTTCCTATCCTTTCTAGCACATTTTCTTATAGTCCTAAAGATTTTGCTCTTTGCTTGATCTTCGTACTTTGTTACGCTTACAAAGTCCCTTTCTTTTGTTCACTTTGAAAGATAACATCCAATGAGTCTAATTCATCATCGAATCAAAAGAAAATTGGTTGTTAACCATTGGTTATACATGAGTCTTTAAATCAATACTTCATTATTTCAAAATTACCCAGTATTATGAATATATGAGGTCCAATTGGTCTACCGTTCAAATTTGAGTTTGAAAACAACCATGAAGATCACTATAAGAAAATAGCATTCAAGATACGCTCTCACTGATCTCCTTTTCTTTGAGAATCGCTCTCAAAAATAGTTACCAATCGACCGAGGAAATATCACAGTTCTATCGTCCGAACGCAATAAGGTTGAAGATTGACTATTCTACAAAATGAACTAGCAAAGAAAAAACACTTATCATACTTTAATAACTTGAAATAAAAGCATTCACGCAATCATCAAAGCTATTAAACATTTCATTCATGCAAAAAGGAAAAACATGGTCCAAAATGAATGAAACGATTCCAAGACCCCAAAAGTCCTAAATCCTCAAGCAGCTTTAGCATGTCTTAAGTAGTTTAAGACTTTAGGTAAGCAAAACCTATTGCTAGTAATCTCCAAATAACTCTTGGTTAATAAATTAATTCCATAATTTATCCCATTGCCACAACTTAATGCCATTGTTGTTTGAGTTGTAACCACAATCAACGTGCTCCTTTAGGACGCCTTACCACCTAAGTCAACTAAAATAGCACCTCGCTTTAGCGTAAACCTACTATCTTAGATCCCTATATTTTTGTAAGTGTTGATTTGGAAGGCAATTTTTAAACTCAGTATTACTTGGACCTAGTTGTTTCTATGTTGGTTCGACTATTAAGTGAACTTAAAACTAATCGATTCATAGGAAACAACTTGTTCATGCAAAGCATACATACATTCATACATTCACGCATAATATATATATAGAAATGCATAAATAAATGGTGATCTAGTATGGCCCAAAACATCTTGTCTTGAAGCATCCAATCTTCATCACCTCCTTGTTAGCTTGGCATCGTCTTGAATCTTCGTTCAAATGCTAACTTAAAGTTCTAAACTTAGAAATACTTGAAAATAATAAAATTACATCAAAATTTCCATGGTACGCAGACCATATTTAAAACTTTACATTCAAAGATAGAACGGTACGCAGATCGTATTTAACTATCCTAAAATGGCCATACTAGTCACTTGGAGTACCTGCATTACATAAAATAGATATTCTATGCATTCACCCATTCGTGTGCTAAAACGAATGGCCCATATAAATATGCAAGTATTTACGTGAATTAATTAAAATTCACGTTCACATAAACGCGTCCTAAAAGATTAATCAATTTCTAAATTATTAATCCTTAGACTTTAGTCTAATTAAAATTGAATTTAATTAAAATAACGCAACCTACAAAAATAATTAAAAATAATTATTTTATTTTAATTTCATTTAGTGGCTCCCACTAAAACCAATAATTATTCCGGATAATTAATTATGAAATATTAAATTAAAACTCGCGGCCCGGCCCAAGCAAATAAAATAGTAAAATTAAATATCCCGTTAGCCCAAATTAATGCAAATATACGAAGCCCAACGAATTAAACGATTTTTAACAAAAAAAAGTCCAATTACTTAGTCGGGCTAGGCTTGCGCCCAGCCCCGTGCCTTGCGTGAGGCCCAAGAGCGCACGAGCAAGGCTCGCACACCCCAGCCCCATCGCGCGCGCGCACCGCGTCCCCGCAGCCATGATGCCCCTGCGCTGCGTGTTGTGCATCGTGTGTGTGCTGGACGTCGCAAGGCTTGCGCCTCGCTTCGTCGCAGCCCCGCAAGCTCACCCGCCTGCCCCTTCCTTGCCCAGCGCGCACGAGGCACGCAGCGTAGCTGCTGCTGCCCGTGTCGCATGCGGCTCGGTCCAAGCACAATGGCCTCGTATGGCTCGACGAGCCATACGTCCACCATGCTCATGTTCGTGCCTTTGGTTCGTAATACGGACCAACTTAATTAAAATTAAATTTAATTCACGAACTTTCATTAATATTATTTTTCAAAAAGTTACGATTTTTATTTTCGAAAAACAACGATTTTTCACGATTTAATAAACTTTAACGACAATCCAATTTCGTAAAATTATTAAATCAAGGGCTAACAATATTCAAACTTTTAAGAACGATCGAATCAACATTAAAGTTTGAAATTTTAATTAATAAAATCCGAAGCTTTAAATCGTTCATAAACAATTAAATTTCAGATTTTTAATAATTTGGTTTAAGTGCGATTAAAATTAACGAAACCATTCAAAATTTTAATCCAATAATTTTTAAAATTAGCCACTGACCCATTAAATTATATCCCCTTTCCCAATTAACCGAATTATTAAACCAAAATTAATTAAAATTCAATTAGGGTTTGAAATTTTACGAATTGGGGAAAGGAAAAATTAGGGTTTATACTTATCGGAAAAATCTGAAATTTTTACCGTAGATCAAGAATGTACCCAGAAACATTGTGTCAAAATTTCAAGCAATTCCAAGTAGTTTAGGTCGAACTTTTAATTGTATTACTGTCCGACACTTTTAATTTTTAATGGAAAATTAACAAAAACGCCCAAAAAAGATACTTCCAGGCCTGTTTTCGCAATTCTCTTAGAAAATCGTTTTCCATCAGATTAGGGTTTTAAAAATCGAAAAAGCGATGATTTTTTATTTCAGACCTGATTATACGCAATTCATCCACTAATTCGTAAAAAATTCCGAAAAATCAACAAAAAATCAAAATTTTCGACAGATGCAAAAACAATAATGATCATGCTAATTCATGCTTTGAATACATAAGGCTCATGATATCACTGTAGGGGAATACAGTTAAACATAATAACATGTGCGGAACAATCCCCAAAGCCAGGAAACATGTATAAAGCACAGATTAAGCAAACTTACATTCGAAGCGTGTTTTCCACAATAATCTGTCAACGAACACGAACAAAGAACTCCACTTGTTGTTCCTCTACTTGGTTCACCGACACGATTAGGTTTGTCTTGATAATCGTAGCTTAGACAATTGATCAAGATACTTTGCTTTTGGGAAGAACTCACTTTGGAGGCACAGAGAGAATTAGGTTTCTCTGTGTCTCTAGGGTTTGAGTAATATGAATTGTGCTTAGTTGGAAATTAGGTTGTAAGGTTATTTACATAACCTTACTAACCAACCAAGCCAAGAGGCAAGGCCGGCTAGCAAGCCTTGCACGCCAAGTCACACGGACAGCACGCCCGCACCCAGTGACACACTGCAGGCCGAAGCCCACAGCGCGCGCGCCGAGCAGCTGGGCCGTGGGCCTTGCTCGCTCGTCGCTGCTGTGCACTGTTGCGTGCTCGCGCCCTATGGGCTGGCCTCGCTCGCCTTTGCTCGCGAGCTTGCTGGCTCGTTGGGCCTTGCACGCTTACGTGCTTGGCTCGACGGGCCGGCAACTCCGATGCCCTTCGTATTCGCGATTTAATATATTTCCAATATATTATTTATCGTTTCGTGTACGACGAATCACCGTCGTACGATACGATTTATTCGTGTCGCCCAGATTACGAATATTCGCGATACGATATACGATTTCGACAAAGGTCGTATGGTATAATACGTTTCCAACTAATTCCCGAAAAGCTATTAAATGAATTTCCGATTCATTTAATCCGGTGATCTTTTACGTGTCATTGGTGTGACCTTGTAGGTTCAGTCAAGAGTAAGTTGTGAGTTCAATATCCATTAGAACTCACTGATCGGAAGCATTGCTCCAGCTAGCTGTTCCGATCACTTGATCTCACTGAATTAATTGTTCGCAATTAATCTGAACCTTGGTATTAGACTTAATGCACCTTGGGTGAAGGACATATTTCCTTCACCAGTATCCTTCCCATCACGTTTCAGCCAGTGCAACTTCTTGAATAGATTAAGTGTTAGGTTATGATACATATGACAATTCATAAATCATGCGGAAAAACCATAAAGCCAGGAATACATATTATTTACACATAATCATTTAGCATAGTTTAGATGCATACTCTTTGTTGCGTGCCTTCCCTAGCTGCGCCCGAACCGAACAAGAACAAGTCTTTAGGACTCCAAGTGTCGTCCCTCCGTAGATAGTCCACAGCACGTCCTGATCCGCCTTAAGATTGACCAACTAGAATCGCCCTTCAGGTACTATTATTTTCGGCACTTTTAGGCAATTGTGTGACTGAATTTTTCTCTCAAAAACTCACTTTGAATACTTGAAAACTCGTTGTAAATATGTGACCCTAGGAACCTATTTATAGAGTTATGGAAAAGGATTTGGAATCCTATTAGGATACTAATTTATTTAATTATAATCCTACTAGGACTCTAATTAAATAAACTAAATCTTTTAGGATTAGATTTAATCATATGACGAATCCCGGTAGCCTTAGGATTCGAGTAACACACTTCGAGTAATACGCTAGCACCGCACGCAGGCCTTGCGGCCCACGCACAGCGCCAGCCCACTCGTCGAAGCCCCGCGCGCGCGCCCAAGCTTCGGCTGGGCCTGGCTTTTGCGCTGGGCCTGGTCGTATTGCTTGGCGTGTGGTTGTTGCGCTTGGCTTGCTGGGCGATGGCCCGGCTTCGTGCTGGGCCTTCGTCTGGCAGGCCTCGTCCGATGCTAATTCGTACGATGCGCTTCCGATTAAATTCTCGATTCCGGAATTCATTTCCGATACGAACAATATTTAATATTTCCGATTCCAGAATTAATTTTCGTTTCGAACAAATATTTAATATTTCCGTTTCCGGAACTATTTTCCGATTCCGATAATATTTCCGATTCTGACAATATTTCCGTTTCCGGCAATATTTCCGATTCCGACAATATTTCCATTTCCGATAATATTTTCCGATACGTACCATGTTTCCGTTTCCGGCAACATCTACGACTTGGATAATATTTATATTTCCGATACGATCCATATTTCCGTTTCCGGCAATATCATCATTTCCGGAGTATTCATTTCTTGCCTGTGACGATCTCAGCTCCCACTGAAACCAAGATCCGTCGATTCCGAATATCCATAGTTGGAGTATTTAATGCCTTTAAATACTTTATCCGTTTACGTACTATTTGTGTGACCCTACGGGTTCAGTCAAGAGTAAGTTGTGGATTAATATCATTAATTCCACTTGAACTGAAGCGGCCTCTAGCTAGGCATTCAGCTCACTTGATCTCACTGAATTATTAACTTGTTAATTAATACTGAACCGCATTTATTAGACTTAACATTGAATGCATACTTGGACCAAGGGCATTATTTCCTTCATTAAGAGTCAAAGGCCATTGCTTGTATGAGAATAGCCAGGTGTATGCTACCAGGTTACGAATGACTATAGGAGACAACTGGACAAGGCCGACATTCCAAGCTCGAAGAACTTTCTCAATAAACGGGTGCAAGGGAAAGCGTAGCCCGTAGTCAAACATCTTGGTATACACAACACCATGTCCTTCAGGATAGTCGGCCGCCGTTTGCTCCTCTTTCGGCACAACCAGCCGATAACCCTCAGGTAAGCCCAAGAAACGACCACCAACCTCAGGATGCCGGTTGGCATTGGTCTCTTTCACGAAATCACCATCTATCTCAGTGGTGAGAGCAGCAGCGTCATTAGGGGGAGGGGCCGGAACCAAAAACGCAGCGGCCTCACCTTCGAAATTCACATCGGCATCCAAGGCCTCCTCTTCAAACACTTGCTGCAAAATTGCAGCATCCTCCTCATCTTCATCAGACTCGGCAATGGGCGGAGCCCTTAATCCAGGAGACCCAGATTCGGAAGACTCCAAGATGGAGTCGCCAGGGGTTGAGGGCACATCACCACTGCCGGCGGAATTAGCTTCACCCGCATCATGCACGGCTGGCTCCTTCCCGGCCCGCCGATTACTTGTAGACGGTTTCGTGTCTGACGGCATGGCCCTAGAAACATATATATTTCCGAGGTTAGTACCGTACTCCCCAAGACCAGAACCGCCAGGCTGGGTAAATTCCCGGTAATCCCGCAAGTGGTACCTAACCGAAATCGGATCTACGTCTAAAATCGGCTCCCCAGCTGGCACGTTATGCTCATCCGGCCTAAGTTCCCTCTCCATTCGTGCCCGCAGGCTGTGTAACTGTTGTGAACGAGAAAACTGAGCCGCAGTCATAGGTATAAAAGGGTCGGTAACAGGATTCCCACCCATGAACTGCGCAAAAGGAGGTGGCGTGTCGGATTTTACCCCCCACCCAGTATGCCTAACATTGCTACCGGCCGTATTCCCATCCATATTCAATTCAATGCCCGAATCACTACTTGTGTCTGAGAGATTTATAACATTATCACCCCCAACCCTACCAGTCATGTTTCGGCTACCCCCCACTCACAACACATGCAAACAAAAGTAGAAACACCCGACAAAAAGAGAAAGTAAAGCCAGAAACCGTACCTAATTCTGGAAATTCACAACGAAATTCACTCTCAACGGCCGCAAAAGTCTCTCAACAACCCAACTGAAAGAACAAACGAGAAAAGTCAGACAACCAAACCCTAGTAAAACACCGGACAACCTAAAAACAAGACCAAGTTCGAAAATTACCAAAAGAAAAAACCAAATCCGGACGGAAGAAGGGCGGCAGAAAGAATCGAGCACAAAAGGGAGAAAAAGAGAGAGAGAGAGAGAGAGAGAGAGAGAGAGAGAGAGAGAGAGAGAGAGAGAGAGAGAGAGAGAGAGAGAGAGAGAGAGAGAGAGATTGGCAGCACAGAGAGACAAAAGAGAAGAGTGAATTGCAGAGAACAAAGAGAGAGAATGGAAATGGGAAGAAAGGGAAAACAACGGTTATTTAAGGAAAACGAAAAGAAGTTGAAACGACAGGAAGCAGATCTGGGCGGTTGAAAAATACCACAACTTCCAACACATATCGGATGGCTGACACGTGTCCAAAACACTTTTCAAATCTCCCGCCACGCGTGGCATGGAAGCTGAACCGTCGCCACGTGTCACTCAAGGGGGCTAGCCAGCCAAAAAACTCAAGGGGGCTAGTCAGCCAAGAAACTCAAGGGGGCTAGTCAGCCTAAATACTCAAGGGGGCTAGTCAGCCTAAAAACTCAAGGGGGCTAGTCAGCCAAGAAACTCAAGGGGGCTAGTCAGCCTAAAAAACAAGGGGGCTAGTCAGCCTAAAAACTCAAGGGGGCTAGCCAGCCAAAAAACTCAAGGGGGCTAGCCAGCCAAGAAACTCAAGGGGGCTAGTCAGCCAAGAAACTCAAGGGGGCTAGTCAGCCTAAAAACTCAAGGGGGCTAGTCAGCCTAAAAAATCAAGGGGGCTAGTCAGCCAAGAAACTCAAGGGGGATAGTCAGCCTAAAAATCAAGGGGGCTAGTCAGCCTAAAAACTCAAGGGGGTTAATCAGCCAAGAAAGTCAAGGGGGCTAGTCAGCCTAAAAATCAAGGGTGCTAGTCAGCCTAAAAACTCAAGGGGGCTAGTCAGCCAAGAAAGTCAAGGGGGCTAGTCAGCCAAGAAAGTCAAGGGGGCTAGTCAGCCTAAAAGCTCAAGGGGGCTAGTCAGCCCATAAAAATCAAAGGGGTTAGTCAGCCAAGAGGTCAAGCACAGACATAACCAGCAGGCCTACAAGAAGCTCTCCATTTAAAGCGACCAATCCTTGTCCTAATGGGGGCTAGTCGTGGCATCAGAACAAGAATTGAGCACAAAAGCACACTACAAACGACCACTTTCAGAACAATCGCACCCATGGGGTGTTGATCGTCCCTAAGGGGGCTAGTTGTATGGGGGGTTTACCCCCGCTTTTCGCTTTTTTCTTTATCAGAGCAACTATAAACTGTCAAAAGACAGTTGTAGTCACTCTGAGGGGGCTAGTTGTACGGGAAGCCCTACCGGCAAGCCGGTAGGACAGCCCATAACAGCTGTAACAAACGTCCATACCCAAAAGGGACACCAAGCCTGCAGTCGGTACCTTGGGTTTACAGAGCCCAGTCGGCATTGCTATGACATTATCCATCAGTCAGACCCAAAATAGAGGATCCGGAACCAACGGGTAATAACCCGGATCGTTCGTACAAGTAACCCGTCTATATAAACGGACCCCCATCAATGCCAAAGGTACGCAATTCAACCCCAATCATTCTTACAAGCATTTATTACAAAGCTACCAGCACAATCTGACTTAAGCATCGGAGGGGTAATTCTAGGATCACCCCCGAGGCTAGTTAACGGTTTCACTGTGCAGGATACAGTCAGCAGTCACAGTCGGAAGCCAATCATCCCTTTCCTGTTCCAAGTCCACAACCGGAACAGATATGGTTGTGGTTGTTTGTCGAGGGAGGAGGGTAAACAAAATAGCATATTACGAACAAATAAGCTGGTGGGAATGAGGTTGTGAGAAAATACATGATTTAATTGTGGGAAGGAGCAAATAATAGGAACGATTATTGAGTTGGAAGCTTAAGTTTTTCAATTTGGGAGAGAAAAAAACTTGCTACAGTAGGTGGGCTGAGAGGTGATGGGTTGCAGAGAGTAAAGTGGTTAAGTGGGGAAAAATCCTATATTAAAGCATATGTACAAATTACGGATAGGGATGGAAATGAGTGAGATTTGAATCGGGTGGAGTATTATTCGTATTCACCCGTTTCACGCGGTCTAATCGGTGGATCGGGTGATATTCGAGTGAAAATCATTAACCACTAAAAAATCACCACCTAATAATACATATAATAATTAACCATAAAAAAGCTTTTATACCTATATTTACTTCTGAAACATATAATTACCTCTCATCACTCATAATTTATACCAATTTTTTTAAGAAACACTAAATATAATATACAATGGAATTAGCAACACCTTTAATTTTTAAAATATAGATATAAATAATATATATAAAAGAAATGGGTGACGGATCGGGTGATACGGGTGATGGATAAAAAAACATGACCCATATCCGACCCACATCCATCACCCGCTTCACCCATCACCCACTTTGCATCCATATAATTCGGGTTTTCATTCGTTTAATTATAGAGGGTGATCGGGTTATTGGATATTTCCATCCCTACTTACACACCATAGACCAGAATAACAACATTTTAATAAAAAATTACCGGGTTTTCGAGTACGTGAACTTATCTGTGGTAACTGAACTTCTTATTTGTGGTAACATAACTTATCTTAACTTATTTTTTCTGAAAAGTCAAGTTAAATAAGTTGAAACAAACAGACTCTAAGACTTTGTTCTCTTCACCTGCTCTTGTATGAATTTTCTAGTATGATCTGAAATTTTTATTTATTTTTAGAAAGGTAATAAGAAGAGGTGAAGATAACATAGCCTAGCTTTCTATAAGTTTAGGCTCCGTTGAATTCGACTTGTCTTATCTTAACTTATTTTATATTATATGACCTTATCTTATCTTATTTGAACTTATCTCATTTTTTTCTGAACTTATTGTGTCTAAACTTATTTTGTGTGAAATACTTAAGTCAAATAAGTCGAACAGAACAAAACCTCACTCTAACTCTACAATTTACTCTCTTACAATCAGATATATGATCAGTTCCGCCCAACAAGTTCAATTAAAGCTAGTCAACTTTATCAGTTTCAAATAAGTTCAGGTGTTATCCAACAAAGAGTATGCACATACATTGTTATACATATATAACTAAGTAAATTGACTTATTTGATTAACTAACTAACACCGACTTATTCAATTGAATATGATGTATCAAATTAGACATTAGTTAGCTCAAGAAGCGTAACAACTATTCCACAAGTTTAATTGATAATGGATTAATGAATTTAGTTAATATAAAGTAGTATTCGATTTTCCATATAATTCTATTTTTTCAACAACAATTTCAAACAATGCCAAATAAGAATTTTTTTCATTTTAGTTTAAATTAAACAAGCTCAATCAACATAACAATGAGTAGTTAATTAAGTTATTTAAATAAAAGATTAGGGTTATTAGCCGCTTCTCCCCTCTCTCCCTCTTTTCTCTCTTTTTAGGATTTACAAAAATTAGGGTTTTCTAGGACGGAAATAGCCAATTTTCTTCGGAAATTTGGTTATTTCCACCCCTTTCTCAATCAATTATGTTGTGTTTTTGCATTAAATCTCAATAAAACTACATAGTTTCAGTGTAGTAAGTACCCATATGGTGTGTTTGATTGTTTCAGTGTAGTAAGTACCCCTATGGTGGGTTTGTTTTTAGTTAAATTTTGTGTGTTTAGTTTAGTTCAAGTTGTTTATTTGGTAAAGATTTATGCGGGATCGAAGAGGATGTCAATCTTTCGACTATAATCAGATGAATCAGACGGAAGTCATATTTGTCACGGCTACAACAGATCTATAGACCCCCTCGTCAATGAAGGCTGTGAATCACAACAATATAAAAGAGGGTATACAGAATGTTTGATATACTACGATCTTAGCTATGGTGAAAGGAAGTTTTTATTTGATTCGATTGTTATGTATTTGTTAGATTTAAATCTTTATGTAGATGTCGTATGACTTTTTATCAATGAATTAATTTGTTTATAAAAACAAAAAAATTACGTTATTTAAATGAGTTTGAGGTCAAAAATGTTCCAATAATTTCCACTCATGTCCTTTTAAGCATTTTGAGTTAATTTACACCCGCTTAACTCCATAATATTAGTTATACACCAACTTCAAACTAAATGTGTTTGAAATAAATTTTAGGTGCATTCTATTCACCTGATTTTCAGTCGTTTTTTCTGAATTTATATCATGTGAATTTACATGAACTTATTTTAGCAATAAATTATACTAATAAAAATAATTTTGCCATAATTATCTTATATAAATTCATTTTCCCTAAAATAAGTGAAAATATGGTAAACGAAACAGATTATTACTTTTAGGCGGGAGAATTTTAAGAAAAAATGGCTCGGGAGCTCCCACGAAAACCAATCTGAAAAAACTAAAAATGAAAAACTCGCGCGGAAGGAACTCTAATCTAAAAAACTAAAAATGAAAACTTCCCCACTCCATCGGTAACTCAACTCACAGTGTCCCACCCTCCCTCAGTCTCACATCCCTCTCCTTAAACTCTTCATCTTCTACGCAAAACCGATCCAAGCACTCATTGCATTCATCTGAATGTCGATTTCAAGTACGAAAATCACAGCTAATTTTGACCTTTTAAATCCCCAAATCCAATCACTATCCTCATTCCTTTCTCTTGGGTTTTGGTTGACCTCGATTGTAAGCAATAAATTTAAGGTTTCCAAAGTTCAAATTCAAGTTAAGATTATGTTGCTTCTTTCTCTTGTCCATCCTATATTCCTATTGTTTCGGGCTTGAAAACCGAGCTTAATTATGGAGATGAATTATGCGCCTGTATTTCATCTGACGGCTCTCCCAAGCCTCTTTCCATGGATTCTGCAGGTATGGTAAATTGTGCTTTAGATTTGTCGTCTATGTTTTTGTTTATGAAGTTTTTGTTCCTAATTTGGTTTTTGAGTAATTGTTAGTTCTTCACTATTATGCATATGTTGTCTATCTAATGGTTTAATTGATGGGTTGATATTTTAATAACTCCATTTTGTTCACAATACTAGCAGGGGGGCTGACAAGCACTTGCTACTGTAGAATCTAAGGCCCCTTAGATTGACAGGTATAATCCTATTTCTTATTCAGATTTGTTAGTGGCTATTTCTAAGATACTAATTCAAGAGACATGACTTACACTTGACTAGTTCTAACTTCTAAGTTATCCGACCAGTAACCCAAAACATTAAATTAGCTCTGGTTGTAAGAGAATTCTTTTACCTATTACAATTCAGAAGCTGAGGTCAAAGAACAATCACGAGATAATATCAAAACAAACAACAATATGCTCTAGGATAATGCAACTTAATCAAATTAAAGATTCAAAGAAGTAAATAGATTCTTCTATATATATTGTTGTTTTGCCTTACCTGTTGTTCGAATTGTTCCTGCTGACAATGTTGCTTCTTTTATATATATATGACTCAAAGTATCTTAATTACGCTATGTATTTAGGCCCTTTACCTACTATACGTCTATACCCTCGCTAGACTAAGCTCATTTTTATTTAAAAAAAAGGGCTAGAACTCACTCTATCATATCAAAGGAACCGATTTTACCCTCCTTGTTGATATTTTCTTGAACAAACAACTGGACTAGTATTTATATTATATTTTTAATTAGGTCCTATCTAAGAATACTTAAACCCGTTTATACATTATTTTGATCAATGGTTGGTTATTTTATACTCTGCCTAGTCATACCGTGTGATATAAGAATTTGTGGCTGTTTATTAAACCGTATGATACAAGAATTAATTGTTGTAGTAGTTAAACCTTGGAAATTAAAATAGTGCACTTGTTTTTTAAATTGAAATAATTTGGAATTTTGGAGTAATGTCGTATCCCCCTCACTTTTCTGTCTATCCTTTTAGTGATTAAATGTGACCATATTGAGATTGTCTATGTGTTCGGAGTACTGGTCTAACGAGTTAGAGAAATGTACAGTGAGGTTCATTATTTTTGGGTACAAACCATGTATTTAAGATGTAAACAAATCTCATAGTAATCAAAGTAAATGTTTTCCTCGCCCTCTTGCCTTTAGATACCCTCAGTTCTAATATTACTTGCAATATTTTTCTTTTGGCTAATAAACATGATAGGTACTTGATCTTAAACTGTGCTTCAATTATCTTGTTGGTAACCAAGGTCTTCGATTAAAGTGGGCCAAAGGACCCCGGTAACACCTTAGGGGGCTATTGCCCAATTTCAAGGAAAAACACCCCTTGTTGCCTTGCTGTTAACCTTGTACCATCGAAAAATTATCCAGGATAGAGCATTTTACAAGGAGGAAACTTAGTGATGTCCCACTGGATGATCCATGAACCCGGTCACCCGCTATAATTACACGGATGAAAATCCGAATTAAATGGATGAAAAGCGGGTGATGGGTGAAGCGGGTGATGGATGCGGGTCGGATGAGGGTGATGTTTTTTTATCCATCACCCGTTTACCACCCGATCCGTCACCCGTTTATTTTAAATATATTATTTATATTTATATTTATATTTAAACATAAAATGTGTTGATAAATACATTACTTATTAAAGTTAGTGCTTGTTTTTTTAGTTATATGCGTAATAAGAAATAATTATATATTTCGGAGATGAATGTAGTTATATATTTTTATTTTTTTTTGGTTAATTATTATGTATATTATTAGTGGTGATTTTTTAATGGTTTACCATTTTCACCCGAATATCACTCGTTTCACCCGCGGGTGACGGATGGACGGAATGCGGGTGATTAGTAAAGTGGGTGACGGATGGACCGGGTGAAGCGGATGGATGCGGGTGATGCTCCACCCGATCCAAATCCCACCCATTTTCATCCCTAGTCCCAACATAGATTTAGGTACTGCGGGTTCTATCAGGTATACCGTATACATACTTCATTTTAGTGTGAAAAAAATAAAGTTGTTGTCACATCTATTTATTGTTTCTCTCTTATCCTTGTGTTTTATGAGTTTTAAAGTTTTATTTGTACTTGTATTATTTAGAAACTCTTTTCATTCCTATACACTCAAGTAGCATTTATGTTTGTTTTTGCAGTTTGTAGGAGGTGAGCAAAGGACGACAACGTAAGAGCCCCAGTCTTGTGGCATATGCAAATATAGCTTTTATTATTCAAGAGGTGGATATGGTGGATGGATTGAATTGTACCCGCAAGTAGTTTTGGCAACTAAATTCTAATTATGGTTGCTGTTAAGTAAGCCATTTTCTTATTATCTACGTTTGTGCTATCTGCCAGATATGTAAAGCAAATTTTCAGATGGAAAATATATGATGGTGTGATGGAGAAATATTTATTCTACTCTCCCTTCTATTTTACTTCAGACTGGTGAGACGGGGGATTCTTTTTCCTATCTATGAAAAGCAAATTTTCAGATGGAAAATAGTGACTTTTTATGATGAACTTTTACTTCCGATGGTATTTTAAATTCTAACTTAATCATTCTTTTAGTTTATTGCACTGAAGTTGCTGACAATCAACTGTGTATGATTTGTGGGCTTCATTATGAAACTCATAAACACCTGTTATGTGAGTTTTTGTATCCAGAGAGTTTTTGAATATAATTCTGGGATATTTGGCCAGATAGGTATAAAGAAGTAAATTACTTCCTTCCTCAGATGTTCATCTGGAGTCGGTTCATAATTCCTCATTTCAAGGTAGAATTAAGTTGTTGCTTCTACTATTAGTCAACCACATACTTTGATGTAAATTACCTCGAAAAATGAACTTGAACATCGATTTGGGCTTGGTGTTGTTCTACTTTGTGATGTTCTGAGATGGTTTTTAGGTACAATTTCAGTTTTACTATTCTGCTTTCTTGATGTCTGTTGCTGCATTCTAGTCTGCACTTTTGGCTTGATACTGATTTTCTACCCATTTGATCGGTGTTGCTGCTATACTTGATGATCTTGCAAAGTGCTCTACTTTTCCTACTGCTAATGAGGACTGGAGAGTGCCGCAAAGATATGGAAAGAATGCTTCAAGTTTGTTTTCTTAGTTGTGTAGTTAGTTTAGTCGTAAGTTGACTTAGGTTGACTTTCTACTTTTCTTTGATTGTTGGTTATTGTAGTTTGTTTGTTTAACTTGGTATGTTAGCCTTTTGGTTTTCTTTATAGTTGAAATTTGGTGTGTGTCCAATTTCTAGGTTTGAGTTTGTACAAACTATGCTTTTTATTTTTGGTTAAAAACATTGCTTATTAACCTAAAAAATATCATATGTACACGTGCTTTGTTTATATTTTTTTCCACTTTTTTGGACAACAAAATATTTATTAAAGCATAGTCTTCATTTATTTTATTACCTTTGTTTATGCAAGTGATGCGCATGACATTTTATATAAATATTGCTATTTTATACTATTAAGTATAGGAATATTACATATTACTTATAATATTATTTGGTCTAAATTTATTACCATTATAGTGGATACCATAGGTATTTCACAAGGGGACACCAAAAAAGTCAATCTTAATCAGAAAAGAAAAATTATGTTACTTCCTCCGTTCTGAAAATATCGCACTATAATTGATTTTTACTCCTCTAGTCATTACTTTGACTCTTAATATCTCAAATCTTGTGCAAGTAAAACTTATAAGAAATTAATATTTAGAAAATATATATCGATAAAAATCTAACATGACCCCACATGACTAAAATTTCCTTACGTACGAATCACAAAAAATGGCCAAATTCGTAGTGTGACTAGTATAAAAAAATGGTGCGATATTTTCGGAACGGAGGAAATATTATACTTCCTCCGTCTTTTAATACTCGCAACATTTGTTAGTTTCACGCATGCCAATGCACAACTTTGATCATTTATATTTTAAATTCTCTTTATGCAAAAATTATAAAAATTTGATATTTTGAAAATACACATTGAGACGAATCTAACAGGATCCCACATGACTATATTTTATCTTATATAAAAAGCACTAAGAATAGTCAAAGTAGATTATATGAATAGTGGCAAAAGTCCAAACGTTGCGAATATTAAAAGACGGAGGAAGTATTTTATAACCTCAAATACTTTTCTTAAACATTTTAAAGAAAATTCATAATAGAAAGAAAACCAAAACCACCAAGGAAACCAATAAAGAAATTTTCACCTTTCATTCTTGACATAGTTTAAAACACATGAAAAGACTATCCCAACTATTCTACAATAGAGTAAGCACCATGAAGCTCTTTATATATTTAAGGAGTACAAACCAACTACAAAACATTGGAAATTCAACATGCAATTTAAGTACATTGTCTGTTATGAAAAACATCATCAAATTCTTTTACTAAATCATTCCATTTCTGAGTAAATTTATCCAAAAACGATGTACTTACATGTGTCAACGTGACCCGGAGAGCATACATAATGCTCGACTTGATGTGACGTCACAATATCACTAATACTACCCATAAACTTTTAGGGGCAACATCAATTTCTCTAATGTTAAAAAAACTTTTAGAGGTAATCATAATTTTACTGATGCTAAAATTAAACTTTTAGGGGCAACCTTAATTCCACTAATGCTAAACATAAGTTTTAGAGGCAACCACTATTTCGTTAATGCTAAAAAGTACTTTTTAGGGGCAACTTAATTTTCACTGATGCTAAAAAAATATTTTAGAGGCAACCATTATTTCATTAATGCTAAAAAGTACTTTTGGGGGCAACCTAAATTTCATTGATGCTAAAACTAACCTTTAGAGGCAACCAAAATTAACTAATGCTAAAAAGCACTTTTAGAGGCCATAAAAAATTAGTTGCCTCAAGGTGTTGCCTCTATATGTAAATTTTCTTGTAGTGATTCTCTGAGAGTAATCAGGAGGATTTTCTAGCTTGGGACCACACAAGAATGAAGCGTTTACTGTCCGTAGCTCGTAACATAGGCAGCTACAATGCGGAAGTGGGGATATTGGGTCATCTGACCCGCGTGCAAACCAAGGACTATGGAGAAACATTTGGAAGGCACGGGTTCCACAAAAGGTTTAGCATTGGTATGAAGAGCAGTATGTGAGGGCTTGCCCATAATGTACCTGTTATAATTAATCCAAACTGAGTACTTCATACTAGATTAATCGGTAGAATATAATTGCGGAAGAGTACCTAATGATCTCTATATGACCCGACCTCCGGCCTATATGTGAGAATGTAGTGTTTTGTTCTTTGAAGATATCGCATAACCCTTTTGTCTGCCTTCCAGTGATCTATTACCGGATTGCTTAAATATCTGCCTAACACGCCAACATTGTACGCAATATCCGGACGCGTACAAACTTGAGCATACATAAGACTCCCCACTGCCGAAGCATAAGGAACCTCTTGCATTTATTTACTTTAAAAATCATTTTTGGACATTGATTAAGACTTAACTTATCTCCTTTAGCAACAGGGGTATCACGTGGCTTGCAATCTTGTGTGCCAAACCTTTTCAGAATCTTTTTGATATAGTTTCTTTGTGATAATCCAAGAATACCTCGAGAACGATCTTGATGTATCTCAATTCCTTATACAAAGGATGATTCACCAAGATCTTTCATTTCAAACTTGTTTAATAGAAATCTCTTGGTTTCATGCAATAAACCTATATCATTACTAGCAAGCAATATGTCATCAACATACAAGATCAGGGAAATGTGCTTACTCCCACTGAACTTATGGTATATACAATCTTCAACTGCATTCATCTCAAAACCAAATGAGATGATTACTTCATGAAACTTGAAATATCATTGACGAGAAGCTTGCTTAAGTCCATAGATGGATTCCTTTAATTTGCATACCATTTTCTTTGCATAGCCTAACACAAAATTTTCTGGTTGCACCACATAAATTATCTCATCAATGTCACCATTGAGAAACGCAGTCTTTACATCCATCTGATGTAACTCAAGGTCAAAGTGTGCCACTATTGCCATTATTATCCTAAAAGAGTCTTTCGATGAAACTGGAGAGAAAGTCTCTTTATAATCAATGCCTTCCTTTTGCATATATCCTTTTGCGACAAGGCGAGCTTTATATCTCACTATATTACCATTTGAATCATTTTCTATTGTAAATATCCACTTACAACCAATAGGTTTTACACCTTCAGGTAATACAATGATTTACCATACACCATTGTCTTTCATGGACTTAATCTCCTCATTCATGGCATCTATCCACTTTGAGAGTTAGGACTTTTCATGGATTGATGGAAGTTGATTGGATCACCTTCCTGTATTTCAGAGAAATCCTCATGTTCCTGAAGAAATATAACATAACCATCAGGAATTGCACTTCTCCTTTCTCTAGTGGATCTCCTTAATGGCATTTGTTCTTGAGGTGCTTGAGTTTGTTCTTCAGGAATGACCTGTGTGACTTGTTGATCTTGATTAGGGAGATCTTTGATATTGTCTTGCTGCTCATGGAATATTTTTTAAACAATTCCAATAACTGTAACTTGATCATTGTTTTCAACAATGGATGGAAGGGGAACAGATTCCTCTTCAAAGACAAAATCCCTAATATCTCTCCCCCCAAACTCAACATCCTCAAAGAACCGGGAATTTTCCATCTCAAATATTGATCTAGTAGTGGGATCATAAAATTTATGCCCTCTTGACCGTTCAGAGTATCCCACAAAGTAGCTACTAACTGTTTTTGAGTCTAATTGCTTTTCATTTTCCCTATAAGGCCTTGCCTCAGCTAGACATCCTCAGATATGTAAGTGTCTTATACTGGGTTTTCTCCCAGTCCATAACTCATGAGGGGTTTTAGTAGCTGCTTTTGTAGGAACTCTGTTTAGGATATAAGCTGCAGTCTTATTTGCCTCTCCCTATAGTGATTCTGGTAAGGTTGTGTGACTAATCATACTCCTTACCATGTCCTTTAAAGTCCGATTACGTCTCTCAGCTACACTATTCATGGTAGGAGATCCTGGAATAGTGTATTGAGGGACGATTCCACACTCTTCGAGGAATTTAGCAAATGGCCCTGGACGTTGTTCACCTGATCCGTCGTATCTACCATAGTATTCACCACCACGGTCAGATCTGACAGCCTTAATTGTTTTGCCAAGTTGGTTTTCCACCTCAACCTTAAATTTTTTGGATACATCCAGTGATTGAGACCTCTCATGAATGAGATAAAGATAACCATATCGAGAAAAGTCATCTATGGACGTAATGAAATATGGTTGACCATTTCTAGCAGGTGTAGAGAATGGCCCACATATATCTGTATGAATAAGTTCTAAGACATCCGTAGTTCGATTGGCTTCAAATCTCCTTGTGTTTTTCTGTTTCCCCTTAATACACTCAACACAGATTTGAAAATCTGAAAAACCAAGGGGATCAAGAATTCCATTTGACACAAGCCTTTCAATTCTTTCTTTAGATATGTGCCCTGAACGTTTGTGCCATAATGTAGAGGAATACTCATTAGTTAACTTTCAATTTGTACCTCTTGAACTTGTATGCAAGGCTTCATTATAAGAAGCAATGGTGTCAAGCAAATATAGGTTGTCATAATGGGATTAAGAACCAGTACCTACGATATTTGAATTTAGAGAAAGAGTAAACTAACTATTTCCAAAAGAACAAGATTATCCGAATTTGTCCAATATATAAATAAAAACCAAATTCCGTCTAAAAGACGGTACAAAGAAAGTCTCTTTCAAATCCAAATAAAAACAAGTTCTTAACAACAACCTAAACGTCCCTATTGCTTCAACCTCAACTGATTTTCCATCGCCCAGATAAATGAATCTTTCATCATCACTTGGCTTTTGGCAGCTTAGGCAACCCTTTCTTTGCACGGCAAGCGTGATATTTGGTACAATCCTTCTTTAGGTGTCCAGGAGTCTGACAAAAGTAACAACCAACACCTTCAGATTTATTTTGTTGGTGTTTCTTTTGAGCTGGAGCGCTTGCAACTTCCTTATCCATTTTCCTTTCTTTTTGTTTGCCTTTAAAGGCACTGGCCAAATTAGCACTTTCAGTCTTCTCTTGCTTAAGCCTTTCCTATTCTTGCACATGAGCTCATTAAGATAGCATTTCTCCTTTTGACAGTTATAACTTATCTTGAACTGATTAAACTGTGTAGGAAGAGAGATCAAAATTATATGCACGAGCAAGTCATTTGACAACTCTAACTTTAGTGCCTTTAATTTTGAAGCAAGATGAGACATTTCCATAATGTACTCCCTTATGTTCCCTTGACCTTTATACTTTACGGAAATTAAGTTCAACAAGGTTGTACTTATTTCCGCCTTATCGTTTTTAAGAAAACGCTTCTCAATTTGTTCAAGTAACTCTTTGGTAGTGACCTCATCAGACAGATGACCCTTAAATGATTCTGGAATTCCCCGCTTCATGATCATTAGACACATACGATTAGAACGGTCCCACTTCTCAAAGTCACGCTTTTGATCAGCGGTACTTGCAGCCGTAAGAGCAACAGATTTATCCGTTCTTAATGCAAGGTCAAGATCCATGCAGCCAAGGACAATGCTTACATTTTCCTTCCAATCCTTATAGTTGGTCCCATTTATTAATGGAATCAAGTTGACATTGGCAGATATTACAGAGACATAAGTATTCACTGAAAATAGAACAAAACAAATAAAACACAAGCTCACAATAAATTTCATAATCCAAATATAATTATCAATTTCAAGTATTGGCAAACCTCATCACAAGGTACCTAGCACAACATTAATTTTTAGTCTTTGGACAGAAAAATTAATTGTAAGTGGTACTCTTGGTGTAGTAATCAAATATTAACATGCAATAATATCCTGTCAAATGTTAAGCCTTTCTTTGGACCGACTTCACATTCACATGGAAAACCTTATAACTGTTACATATTTATTACCAAAAGTATGTTTAAATGCCTGCCAAATAATAATCTTCCTTTGTGCCGACCATTACCCACATGGAAATTAAACACACAAAACCATCTTAATATTGAAATTAACTAATCTACATAAAAGAGGTTACTTTGCCAACGTATTGTTTCAATTAATCAATACACCATATTAATAATACAAATTACCAAAAAAATTAAATATGATTATTAAACCTTAGTTCATAATACATGATTTGATTCACATGTAAAGCCAAACTTTATACACAATTTGCAATAATCATAGAGGGCATAAAGCAACATAATCAAATCATGAGTATAAAGTTATAATCAGATGACCGATCATATGAAGGCAGATAACCAAAGAATAAAAAAACTTTGTGGCACTTAAAAATAAATAAATTCAAACATAAACTTAGAGTGCCCAACAAAATTGGATAGCAACTTTAAAGAAACTAGTGGCTTGGCCGCGCGCACGCGCGCGGTATGGCTAGGAGTGGCTACATGGCACCAACTTTGGTTCAATACTCTATGTGCTTCTATATAAACGTTATGAATAGAAATGACTTATACAGGTGACAATATAAAGAAGAGTTTAATAACAAAAGATATGTAGAAGATATATGGCTTTAGTACAATATAACACCCTGTCATACATCAATTGAATACTTTGAAAGGAGTGTATTTTATGTTAGTTTTCGGATAGGTCTACAGAAGTTCTTCCTTGACTTCTCGCAACTTTCCTACCAAGCCAGTTCCCATAGAATCATCATTGTCCGGCTTTCGTAACCTTTTTTTGCTCTTTGTTCTCTTTATTCCGAAACTTTCACATGCGTGGAGTTATTCTAATGTAATAACTTACATTACATCACACAAAATTACTGAGCTTCATATCATGCATAAACAAAGAGAAAAACACAAACATTTTTTACTATATCTTTCTCAAAATATTGTATCAGACTCATCAGAGTTATGTAACAAGCATTATTATTGCCTTTGATACAACACACACACTCTCTGTCTATCTCCCTTTCTCTCATGAGTATTGCATTACTCTATATCTCTCTCCTTCCTTCTCTCACCCTCTTTCGCTCATCTTATCTAAATTTACATGTTTTAAGGAAACTCGTGTTTTTAATTGAGTGAAACTTTACTTAATAAAAAAGTGCTCACTCTCTCCCCTCCTTTCTCTCCCTCGTCTCATCTTTATGTCCTTTCCCTTCCTATCTCCCCATTTCCCTCTTCCTTTCACTCAAACACACGTCTCTGTGCTTCTCTACCTCCACATCTCCCTTTCTTACCTTCTCCCTATTTCTCTTTCTCCTAGGAAGACTTGTTTGAGTTGCTCTACATTTTTTACAGCAAAATGCATACTCCAAAGTTTGTCTCTAAACATGGTCTCTAAATATGTGTTTCTGATTTTCATGTTTTAAACAATACTCTTGCTTTGTTATACCCAAATCAAAAATACTAAGGCCAATACGTGCGTAGTTCAAGGAAAAAAACGTTTCCGTAAAAAGTGTTCTTGTCCTTTTGAGCGTACATTGCATGTATCTCAGTGGATGGCAATTTATTTATAATATCATTAGGAAAAGGGTTATTAACAGTGTTTTGAAATATCTAAATTATTTGAAGTTGACAAAAAAATACAATGTAATGAATTTCCATTCTTTTCGAAGAAATTAGAATGGCAATGCAGAAGGCTAAATTTGCATCTTACTCAATAAGACTCAAATTTATGTGCCAATTTGGTGTTAAGCCGTGCTTTGTTAGAAAACTCATTACTACTTCCTAGAAATTACAAGAAATATGTCTCAAGATTAAGAGTAAACTAACCTTTTGAGCGTTAGATTGACATGATTTACTTCCATGCCGACACCAAAACGCCTTGAAGAGATGACGTTCATCATGAAAGTCAATTTCATAATCCTAGATTCAAATAGAGGCCCAAAAAACATGAAGCAATAAGTATGAATTTTATTTCATATTTATGAAGGTTTCTTAAATCATACAACTCACAAATAAGAGCATTTGCAAGTAACATTGTTATGCTTATTATATTTTCTTTTGCACTATCCATGTGATGTATGCATCTAGCAAACTCTGTAATGCAATTTGATCTTTGATAATCCCTTTTATATGCATATTGATGTGGTCTGTCTACCAAGACGTTTACCTCAAGATGGAGTTCTTCACTGGTCCTTTTTCCACAACCCCTATCTTTACACTTAAAGCTTCATTCCTTAGTCTCTATAGTAGTGTCCAAATATCTATATTAGCGTTCGGAACTTCACTCTTAATTCTTGAGATTCTATTGCCTAAAAGGGAGGTAGTCCGAAAAAAGTACCATAAACCAATGATCCTCTATCAAGTCCCAAGTCCCAATTCAATCACTAAATGGTGATAAACACATGTTCTATAAACATAATGACTCCACGAGTAGAAATAGAAACGGTAAATTTTGCATGTACTTTAGGTTTGCACAATTGGCAGACTAACCCACCTCTAATAACCTCAATGACATCAATGTAGAGTGATAGAGCCACACAAACAAAATAAGCCAGTGATTCATATGTGCATAGTTTCAGGTATAACTCTCCAAAGTCCAAAGTAAATTTTTTTTTAATACTAAGTTGTTCAATGGCAACTATTAGGATAAATGTTCACAACATAATACATAGTCATACCTGAAGGGAAAAACAATAACGAAGGTCCACCTTGACTCCCAGGCCCTAAATTAACGATCTTCATGAAAAAGAATTATTTTGCCTAAGAAGCATCTATAATATACCATCAATGTGGCAAAAGAAAATGAAGACAAATAGAAATGTATTTCCTTGGTATTTGTTTGTACAAAGAAATGAAATGCAGAAGTACCTATAATCATCAAAGTGTTTTCCGTAATACAAACAAAGCCTACATAGTAGGCAAATTATTCTTCAAAGAAATTGAAACATGTAAATATCCTCTACGCTGAACCTTTTTAATCATTATCAAGTATCAACAATTCAACATCAATAAAAAAAAGTTAGTTTATAAATATTTCATTACTTTCCATATAAGTCCTGGAAAAATGAATTACGAAAATACAGACTTGAAAACATATAATAGCAACTAATTCGTATGTAAGGGTTTCAACCCCAAACAACATTTGGATCAGCATCAGACATATATATTAGATTAGAAACTTCATAGAAAGATAGAAATCATTTATGGGCTAATAACAAAAGAAAACATCAATTATGTTTTCAAATTAACAAATTGGAAAGGTTTAAAAAATTATAGTAAACCTTATATTGCAAAATATCTTGGTTGTCACTACTGGTTAGAATGATTGATTCCAGCATCACAGGACAAACAATAAATAGCTTAAAATTTTAAGGTGCGTGCTAGTTGTACTTGCATTACCTACATGTATTACCAGTTTCAGATGATGAACAACCCCTGATGTAACTGGTGGAATGCAACATCTCACATATCACAAAAGATACAGTAATCCTTACCTGGTAGTGTTTGTTTAGGACTTTGTCCATCACATCAAACATTTCCCGAATATGGGGCGTTTGGTTCGCAAACTGGTATGAGGTTGGAATCAAGAATGATATCAAGGTGGTATGGGTTTGGAACTTGATTCTTAATACCATGTGTTTGTTCCGATTTGGGGATGTGTTTTTTCCTTTTGTTTGATACCTTTGAGTAAAGGTATGAGCCATACCCACCCACCCCCCTAGATTTCTAAACCCCATACCTTGGGGTTTGAGGTATGGTTTAAAACTCTTAAAATTTCCAACCAAACACATGACATGGGTTTAGACCATTAGAAACCGCGAACCAAACACCCCCTCAAAGTGTGTCCTCATGAGGTACCCCCCCCCCCCCCCCCACCACCACCAGGTCTCATGTCAAACAACATGTATCTTCAGTCAGCCACTTTATTGTCAATTAAGTGTTAATAGCTCAGGAAGTCTTACCTCCTTAACCAAAATGGCATGTTCGCCATTTCATGCTAACAAGGTAATATGGTATGTGCCTCTATTTGACCTCTCTAGTCCTGATGTATATACTCCTTCACATGGAATAACACAAGGTTTAAAGTATGACAAAAACTTTGCTGACTCTTGACCTTGTTTTTCCCGGTATTGCATAGTGCAAGATCCTAAGGCCAAATCTAATTCAAGCGCTTTATCTGAGACCATTAGCGACTCCACCTACATGAGAATAACAACTACCTCAGTAAAAATTACAGTGCATTTCTCCATGAGAAATCATTTAAGATGGAACAACAGTGGTTGTGTTACAATTTTAGGGCCATCTAGAAAATGGAAGAAAGAAATCATACCTCATTTGCATCCTTTCCAAGCCAATAATGTACATCATGTTCAAGCATTCCATCTTTCAGCAATATTGTCTGTCTCAAAAGACAGATTAATAATTATAGGTGATACGACACTCCTAGATGTTTCTGCTTGTCTATTAAATGGAAAAGTAGGCAAAAAGTAACACCCAGCACAACAACAATAAATAACATGAGGTCCTAGCAATCAATGAATACCAAAACTTACATTTAAAATCAAATATAAAAGAAGTTTCCCATGAGATGACTTCGGTACTGGAACCAAGCTGAGATTCTCAACACACCATATCTCGAAACCACTAAAACACGGGTCAAGGAAATAAAAAAACAGAAAACAAGAGTTCAGAAATAGCCTAAGTATATAAGGTAGTGAATTATACTATAGAAAACAGTTTTATTGTGGCCTCCACTGTGAAATTTTCTCTATGATCACCTGGTCATGTTAAAGTAGAAATATGACAATATGGCTTATTCCTTCAACGCATTAAGCGTTTGGTTCACTGGGTATGGGTATGGTATAGGTTTAGACAGAGTATAAATAATTCTCTTTAAAAGAAAAATAATAATTTTCCTGTCAAAATAATAAAATTAAGTTTTATTTATAAGCAACCAAGCACATGAATTAAGGTATGACCTCATCCCAAACCCATGGGTTTCATACCTAACCTCCTACCTGGAGATGAATAGGCATACTGCACTCCAAGATCTCTTTCTCCTCACCCCACCTTGCCCCCTTGTGACTTATGTCAAAATAACTATACATAATTTATCATGAGATTTCCATTAAGATCATAACAAAATTGGTGCCAAGTTATTTTTTCCTAGTCATACAGTGTAGTGAATTCCCTTCGAGCCCATCTTTGACCGCGAAAAGATATGTAGTTATGATCTTCTCAATTATCAACTCAGCAATACGATCAAAGTGATTAAACAGAATAACCTCAACTGGTCGTCTATGCATCTATCACTCCTGTTCCCACATCAATGGAGTGTTTTCATGCTAGTACCGATCGCTACAAGTATAACATGACTGTATGAGTTTCAGAAAAATTGATACCATGGTGTAATTGAATTGCTCACAAATATATAATTAGGTTCAATTTGAGCTGTGAGAAAAAATGCAAGAGGGGTTCACTTAAAACATAATATTATCTACCAAAATTTTAATCTGATTATATTTTATTACTACATTAGGTGCATAAAGTCGAAGTGTACATCCATGCACACAAGATATTTGACCAAATGCTTCAAAGAAAAATAAGGAACAAACATGGTTCTTCAATCAAATTAACAAGGGTATTTTCTAGGAACCTCGGATAAGAGAGAGAAATCATACCAACTCGAGCATAGGGCCTTGATCGAGGAACATCCATATTCAAATTAGTAGGAACTAAAGCTTTCCCTCTAGACCTATAAATAATTTCCCAGATTTACAAAACCAAAAAGGGGTTTCAAACCAGTGGTAACTTAGGAATGGAAAGGAGAGAGAAAATTGGAGAGATTGTAGCCAATAGAGATAGGGGATCCTGTTGAATGGAGAAGAACCTTCTCATTCTTGACCTTGAAGAAGAAGTCCCCATTTTCATGGGGATCAACTTCAAGCTTACAGGACACAGAGGAGATGGGGGAGGAGAGAGAAAGATACAAAAGAAAATCAAGAAAATTAAGCGAGCAAAATAGAGTAAAAATTTACCAGAATATTAATCATTCCATTCAAATGAAGAGACATTGATTGAATCCATGCATGAAATCAATTTGTTATGGATGGAGGAAATGGGGAGGATTTCAGGAGAGAGAATAATGAGGGTGAATGAAACCAGACAAAGGGTAAGAATGAGAGGAGAGAGACGAGCAAAATCTTAATTGGAAACGCATCGTTTCGGTTACTGTAGACACCTAAATCGTGTCTCCCCTCTGGGATGATGACGATACCATTATCCTTACTAGGCGGTTGGAACAACTCCATGCGGAAATCCCAATTGCTAAGAACATCTCCAAAGTACAAGATCCAAAATCCAATCCCCGAGGTCGTTCCCCTCCCGGAACTCGGTACAAAATAAAATTTTCAAAAACCAATTTCAAAATCCAAGTACAATCTCATCTAGTAGACCATTCCACTGGTTTTACTAAGCCTTTTCCACTCAAAATCATATAAGGCAAGTCAAGTTCGGGCGCCGACCCACAAAACCGAGCAAGCCGGGCCCCGTCCCGTAAAACCGGAATTCAAAACCCGAAACGGCTTGTTTTTAGACGCAAAAATAAGTCTTAACCTCCAAGCAAACACTACGTGTCAAACATCGTACTATTTGTACGAAGGTACATCAATACAAGACAAATCAAGGACGGAGCCGCGTCCTTGTTTTGGCGGCATCCACGCCACGTCACCAGCGTTGGGCGCTGCTTTGGCGTGCTGCGCTGGCAATGGCTGGCGTTTTGCAGCCATTTTTCCTATAAATACCTCATAATTTCCAGCATTTAGGGAGGCAGATTCAATATACAACGTCGTAATACCAAAATTACGCCTCAAATCCAAATCAAAAAATCCTTCAAAAACACATACAAACTTCAAGTTCTAAGCAATTGGGAGCTCTAAAAGGAAATCTTGCCTAAACCTAAATAGGTAATTCCGAATCCCACCATATTCAATCATGTTTCTTTGATTTTCCTATTACAAAAATGATTAGCAAGTTGGCATTTTTACTACTATAAATGTCACTTGCAACAATCATACATCTTTTCAAAATCCAAACTTTTCAAAATACAAAAATGCAAACTTTCAAGATTCAAGGATGTTCAAAGTTGTTTGCAATCACCTCTTTGAACTAGAATCACTTTCAAGTATGGAGTAATCAAAGATGATACCTTTTTAACTATTAAAGGTTGAGTCTTTTGAGATTCAAGACTCCATTTTTTCAAAAAATTTCAAGTTCAAGTTTTCAAATTTCAAGATCCCACAATGTTTAGGGTTGCTCATGACTACTTCCCTAAACTAGGATCCTTTCAAAGTAAGAGCACATCAAAGATCTAACCTTTTCAACATTAAAAGGCCCGATCTTTGAGATTCCAGTCTCTTAAGTTTCAATATTTCAAGTACAAGTTCAATATTTCAAGTTCAAGTTCAAATATTTCAAGTTCAATATTTCAAGACTCAAACTTTCAAGTTCAAGTTCTATATGCAAAATCTAGGATACTTTGGGATGAGCAACTTCTCCCAAGTTGAGATTTTTTGCTTTGAATTCGTGTCGGGCGCACTTATTTTTAAGGAGCCGCTTGGCGTTCGAATCGCATGTGCCCAAGTACAAATTTCAATATCGCAATTTCAATTATGCACCTTTCAATATCGCAATTTCAATTATGCACCTTTCAATTCCGCAATTTCAATATTGCACTTTCAATTCTGCAATTTCAATATCGCACTTTCAATTCCGCATCTTTACTTGCCTAGTCCTTCTAGGCAATGTGGACCTACTTGAAGGAAATAATGCCCTTGGTCCAAGTATGCATTCTATGTTAAGTCTAATAAATGCGGTTCAGTATTAATTAACAAGTTAATAATTCAGTGAGATCAAGTGAGCTGAATGCCTAGCTAGAGGCCGCTTCAGTTCAAGTGGAATTAATGATATTAATCCACAGCTTACTCTTGACTGAACCCGTAGGGTCACACAAATAGTACGTAAACGGATCAAGTATTTAATGGCATTAGATACTCCATCTATGGATATTCGGAATCGACGGATCTTGGTTTCAGTGGGAGCTGAGATCGTCACAGGCAAGAAATGAATACTCCGGAAACGATGATATTGCCGGAAACGGAAATATGGATCGTATCGGAAATATAAATATTATCCAAGTCGTAGATGTTGCCGGAAACGGAAACATGGTACGTATCGGAAAATATTATCGGAAATGGAAATATTGCCAGAATCGGAAATATTGCCGGAAACGGAAATATTGTCAGAATCGTAAATATTATCGGAATCGGAAAATAATTCCGGAAACGGAAATATTAAATATTTGTTCGAAACGGAAATTAATTCCGGAATCGGAAATATTAAATATTGTTCGTATCGGAAATAAATTCCGGAATCGGGAATTTAATCAGAAGCGTATCGTACGAATTAGCATCGGACGAGGCCCGCTAGACGAAGGCCCAGCACGAAGCCAGGCCGTCGCCCAGCGAGCCAACGCACACCAGCGCACGCCAAAGCCTCGACCAGGCCCAGCGCAAGGCCAGGCCCAGCCAAGGCCTAAGGCGCGCGCGCGGAGCACAGCAGTGGGCCGAGCGCTGTGCGCCTAGCGTGGGCCGCAAGGCTTGCGCGGGTGTACGGTGCTCGTGCATTGCTTGTGCGGGAATCCTGAAGCAATCAGGATTCGAAGTGTGATTAAATCCTAAAACTATTAGATAATGATTATTTAATTAGAGTCCTAGTAGGGTTATAATTAAATAAATCAGTATCCTAATAGGATTCCAAAACCCTTTCCATAACTCTATAAATAAGTGCCTAGGGTCACATATTTTCAATAGATTATTCAAGTATTCAAAGTGAGTTTTTGAGAGAAAATTCAGACACATTTCTTGACTATAAGTGCCGAAATTCTTTAGTACCTTAAGGGCGATTCTAGTTGGTCAATCTTAAGGCGGATTCGGACGTGCTGTGGACTATCTACGGAGGGACGACACTTGGAGTCCTAAAGACTTGTTCTTGTTCGGTTCGGACGCAGCTAGGGAAGGCACGCAACAAAGAGTATGCATCTAAACTATGCTATATGATTATGTGTAAATAATATGTATTCCTGGCTAAATGGTTTTTCCGCATGATTTATGAATTGTCATATGTATCATAACCTAACAGTGGTATCACGAGCCTCTTATTATTTTCATAATCTAAATTGCATGAACATGGTTAAATATTACAAATTTGCAAGAATTAAAAGGGGTGATTAATTTTCGTAATTGTTAATTAATTGCAAATTGCGTTTATTTAATTATACGTACGCAGTTTTTCGGCAGTTTCTTCGTTACTCATCCAAATCGAGTGATTTTTGTGTCAATTCCGCATGTAAAAGGCATTCTAAAATTTTGACAAAAATATTATTTTTCTGCCGAACCCAGAATTCTCAAATTCGAAGCCTAACTATGACTTTTCGAAGGTTTTAGTTTTTCGAATGCAAAATTTCGTAAATTTAAGATGTTAAATTAAATATTTGCGATTCTTGTTGATAAATCTTGAATTTTTTATTGACCTACTGTATATGTTTAACAAGTTTGAATGCCTAGCCTTGTTAATTATGCAATCTAATTTGTAATTATGATTAATTTGTTGAAAATTAGAATAATTTAGAATTAATTTGATTTTCATAATTAATTATAATTTAATTAGATACCTATGATTAAAAACCACCATAAAAATTGTAAATTTATGTTAAATTTTAAATTTTTATGACTTAGGCTTGAATCCATAATAATCGGAAATCAATTGAATAATAAATTTTCGATTTTTTCGCCCTAAAATTATGAAATTAATATTATTTATTAATTTGTCATTAATTTTAAATATAAATTTTAAATTTTTATGCGATTCGTTCATATAACTTGCACACACAAAGCAATGGACGCTTCGTGTTACCCTTAAGGGGTGTTGTATAGTGCGGGCATGCGACGACGAGCAAGGGAGCTCGTCGCCCGTGCGGCACGAATGCAATGAGCAGGGGCATGGTGCACGAGCACAAGGCAGCAGCCCTGCCTTGTGTCGTGGGCCACGAGCTATGGATGAATGGGCATGGGCGAAGGCAAGGCATGGCAGTCGCGTGTGGGCAGCAAGCGAGCTGCGCCACAACGCGCACTGCCTCGCGCGCAGCGAGCGTAAGCTCGCGTGCCACGAGCGCTGCGCCCAGCGTTGATCGCGCGCAGCGAGCAATTGCTCGCGCACAGCGAGCGATGGCTCGCGTGCATCAAGCGCTGGAGCGCGCGCAGCAAGCGCTGGCGAGCGCGCACAGCGAGCGATGGCTCGCGTGCGTCGAGCGCTGGCACGCGCGCAGCGAGCACCACTTGTGCGATGGCTTGCGATGGGAGATGCAGCAGCTATGCGACGAGCGCATGGGCTGCGCGCACATGGCCAGCGATGGCTGTGTACGTGTGGCCCATGGGCGTGCGATGCGTAGGGTGTTTGCGTTGCGATTAGATCATTTTGAATGTTTAATTTGAAATTTTCAGTTTACGTAATTTTAATTAATTTTAAAAATTAATAATTTAAATTATTTTCTTGGATTTTAATTTTGAATATTGTAATTATAATAAATTTTATTTATTCTAATTATTTTACTAAAATTAAAATCATGAATTAATTTAAATACGACTGAAATTAAATTAAACTTTTTGGATTCAATTATAAATTCATATGAGCTTTAAATTTTAATTAAATTTGTATGTTTCCGGTTAGACTAGAAATACATTTTTATGTTTAAAATTAGTAAAGCATACGAATTTATTGGTTTAAGTGGGAGCCCTTTTAGTCATAAACTATTGATTAGGTCTATAAATCCTTAAGGTTAAAACAACTTGATTAGAATTAATAAGGACTGAATAATTGGTAGATTATTGGTGCCCTTGATTAATTGCTGCAAATGTTTACGTGATGCATAATATGTTTAACTAACCAGCTATGTGGGCCATTCATGATAATGAATGGGTGAATGGTATATATTGTATATGTACTGTTTTGCAGGTTATGAAGTGACTAGTATGGCCCAAATAGGATAGAAAATATGGTCTGCGTACCATTAATTTGAATGTAATTGGTCTAAAGTACCAAAGTTGTTTTTCAAATTCAAATATGGTTTGCGTACCATCAAATAGTTGTAATTAGTTTTAATTATAGCTTATCCTATTTGAAGAAAATGGTGCCTCCCACGGAGATTTTCAAGACGGACTTTGAAGTCAAAGCTTCAAGATGAAGTCGGGCCATACTAGATCACATTTATCTTATGCATGCTTTAAGTTATTTATTGCTTTAAATATGTCTTAATTATGCATAAGATTGTGGCTTGATTATGTTGCATGATTAAGGATTTTAGTTCACTTAAAATCTAACCAACATAGTAAGAGCCTTAAGTTCCAAACTTAAAAATTGAGTTAAAAGGTGCCATGCCAAAATATACACTTGCTTGGATATCATTTACATCAATCTAGTAATAGTTTTCGCTCAGCGAGGTGTTACTTATTGGTCCTAAAGGGGCAAGGTACACAAATAATTGTGAGTACATGTTAGTTTTGGTGAAACTCAACGATATAAGTAAGGAGTCCTTTTATGTCGTGGCAAAAATCGATAGGTTTACCTAATAAGTTCTTAGACGTACCTATCAACCAAGAATAGTTTCTAGACTATTAGCAAAAGGCTTTTGCTTACCTAAGATGTTTTAGGATTAAGTCGACAAACTGTGCTTAGTTCTTCAATGATTTTAGGATCTTGGAATCATTTTATTCACACCTGCCGGAACACATAACTTGAATAAAATGCTTAATAAACATTGAATTATGCATGTATGCTAGAACTTAAGTTTATTAAGAGAAACTGTGAATGATTATTTATTTGTTTATTCTTTTCAATTGTAGTTTTTAATATGGCAAACAACAATTCATTCAACATTCGATCAATTCTCGAAAAGGAGAAGTTGAACGGGAAAAACTTCCTTGACTGGCAAAGGAACTTGCAAATAGTTCTTATGCAGGAAGAAAAGGAGTATGTCCTAGATGAGGCGATGCCCGAAGCCGCAGGCGACGGGGTCACTCAGGCAGCCCTCAATCGTTGGATTGATGCCAACAAGGATGTGAAATGTCTAATGCTCGCCACCATGAGTGCGGATCTGCAGAAAACGTTCATCAACTCAGATGCTTTCACAATCATCAGTGAGTTGAAGAACATGTTCCAAGATCTGGCTCGAGTCGAAAGATTCGAGACTCATAGGCAAATTCTTGAGACCAAGCTTAAGAAAGGCGAGCCCGTAAGTCCACATGTTCTCAAAATGATTGGACTCATTGAGAATATGAGTCGGCTGGATCAGCAATTTTCTCAGGAAATGGCTATAGACACCATCCTCCATTCTCTTCATAGCGGGTATGATCAGTTCAAACTGAACTACAGTATGAATAGTCTGGACAAAACGCTCACTGAGCTTCACGGTATGCTGAAGACCGCTGAAAAGACGCTCAAAAGTGATAAGCAGGATGTGCTTATGGTGCGTGGGGGCAAGTTCAAGAAATCTGGAAAGAAGAGGAATGCTAAGAAAGGTGGCGACAAGGCCAGCCCAACTAAGCAAACTGGCGCCAAATCTGTAAAGAGGAAGGTCAGTCAACCCACTTCTGAATCCGAATGCTTCTACTGCAAGAAGAAGGGGCATTGGAAGAGAGATTGCTTGAAGCTAAAGGAAGATCAGAAGAACGGAACAGTCGTTCCATCTTCAGGTATTTTCGTTATAGACTGTATACTTGCTAATTCAACTTCTTGGGTATTAGATACAGGTTGTGGCTCACACTTATGTTCCAATCCACAGGGACTAAGAAGAAGTAGAAAGTTAAGCAAGGGTGAAGTCGACCTACGAGTGGGAAATGGAGCACGGATTGCTGCATTAGCTGTAGGAACTTACTTTTTGTCGTTGCCCTCCGGGCTAGTTTTGGAACTGGAAGAATGTTTCCATGTTCCAAGTCTTACTAAAAACATCATTTCAGTTTCTTGCTTAGATGCTAAGGGATTTTCCTTTTTAATAAAAGACAATAGTTGTTCGTTTTATTTTAAAGAGATGTTTTATGGATCTGCTAGATTAGTCAATGGACTTTATTTATTAGATCACGACAAACAAGTATATAACATAAATACCAAAAAGGCCAAAAAGAATGATTCAGATCTCACCTATCTGTGGCATTGTCGATTAGGCCATATAAACTTGAAACGCTTAGAAAGACTTCAAAAGGAAGGAATTCTAGAACCATTTGACTTAGAGGATTATGGTAAATGCGAATCATGTTTACTTGGCAAAATGACAAAGCAACCTTTCTCTAAAGTTGGAGAAAGAGCAAATGAACTATTGGGTTTAATCCATACAGATGTATGTGGACCAATGAATACAAATGCTAGAGGTGGTTTCAGCTACTTTATCACTTTCACTGATGACTTCAGTAGGTATGGTTATGTCTACCTAATGAAGCATAAGTATGAATCCTTTGACAAATTCAAGGAATTTCAGAGTGAAGTAGAGAATCAATTAGGAAAGAAGATTAAGGCACTGCGGTCTGATAGAGGCGGTGAATATCTGAGCTATGAATTTGATGACCATCTGAAAGAATGTGGAATTCTATCAGAATTGACTCCTCCAGGAACACCACAATGGAACGGTGTGTCAGAACGGAGGAATAGAACCTTGCTAGACATGGTCAGGTCAATGATGGGTCAGGCCGAACTTCCATTAGAATTTTGGGGACATGCACTAAATACAGCTGCACTCACTATAAATAGAGCTCCGTCTAAAGCTGTCGAAAAGACTCCATACGAATTATGGTTTGGAAAGCCTCCAAATATGTCTTTTCTTAAGATTTGGGGATGTGAAGTATACGTCAAACGATTAATTTCAGACAAACTTCATCCAAAATCTGACAAATGTATCCTTGTGGGCTATCCAAAGGAAACAAAGGGGTATTACTTCTACAATACATCTAAGAACAAGGTATTTGTTGCTCGAGATGGTGTCTTTTTGGAGAAAGATCACATTTCCAAAATGACAAGTGGGAGAAAAGTAGACCTCGAAGAAATTCGAGTCGAACAACAAACTCTAGAGAATGCTCAAGATGACATTCAAGATGAAACTCAGAGATCTTTAGAAGAATCTGGTGAGAATCATGGTCAATCTTGAAATGTTACCCCGCGTAGATCGCAAAGATATAGATCTCAACCGGAAAGGTACTTAGGTATTTTGACGAACGAGAGCTATTACGTTCTATTACTTGAAAGTGATGAACCTGCGACTTACAAACAAGCTATGACGAGCCCTAGCTCCAAGCAATGGCAAGAAGCCATGCAATCTGAATTAGACTCCATGTCTGAAAACCAAGTATGGGATTTGGTCGATTTGCCAGATGGCTACCAAGCCATTGGAAGCAAATGGGTTTTCAAACTGAAAAAGGACAAGGATGGGAAACTTGAAGTTTTCAAAGCTAGATTGGTTGCAAAAGGTTACAGGCAAGTCCACGGTGTGGATTACGATGAAACCTTTTCACCAGTTGCAATGCTAAAGTCTATTCGGATAATGTTAGCAATCGCTGCATATTACGATTACGAAATATGGCAGATGGATGTCAAAACTGCTTTCTTAAACGGCGTTTTAACATAAACTGTGTTTATGACACAGCCTGAAGGTTTTGAGGATCCAAAGAATGCTAAAAAGGTATGCAAGCTAAAGTAGTCAATCTACGGATTGAAGCAGGCATCCAGGAGCTGGAATATACGTTTTGATGAAGCAGTCAGTGACTTTGGTTTCATCAAGAACGCAGACGAATCTTGTGTATACAAGAAGGTCAGTGGGAGAAAAATTGCTTTCCTAGTATTATATGTCG